>NW_010181078.1:30964-36519 GCF_000695765.1 Mesitornis unicolor
CTTCACTAGATATGATCTACATTAGCCTGGAGAAACAACTAAAAAAATAAAAGCTAAGGCAACTGTGCGTCTCTTGACCACTTAAAAACCAGCTTTAAGCAGTGCAGAAGCATCACTGCCCCATGGAAGCAGCCAGTTCTTCAGATTCCTTTTCTCTAGGAAGCTGCAAGCAGTGCCAACCGTAGTCAGAAGCGATGCAAAAGTTACCTCTGCTCATCAGATCTCCAGCAAGAAATCGTATTTAAACCAGCTCAGAGTGGTGCTGAGATTGAGCAAGCAGCATCTGAGGAGCATAACCCATGACCAGCTCAGCTCTCCTTTCACTAGCAGATACGACAGCAACTGTGCTACTACTGCATCTAACTACACTGTCTCAGTATTGTGTACTTCAAGCAAATAAGTAGTAATAAGCAACATTTAAGGTCAAATCTCCTTTCATGGTACAGCTACACCACCATTCTCCAAACTCTAGGAGTTGTGAACAAGGAGTCAAAATACTAACAAAATTTTACCTTCAAATTACTTAGATGTGAACAGAGATTAGTTAGCCAACACGGAAATGTATTTTTTTGCCAAATCACAAGTTCACTAAGTATGCAATGATAAAACTATAAATCCACCTCCGTAACACACTAACAGTGCTCACCTCTCTGTGCTAGAAATGTCTGCTTTAACTCCTTGAACTTTTACAAAAGGTCAGCCTGTAAACAGCCACATTTTACTTGGGTATCAGGAAAAGAGGAGGTCACTAAAAAGAGGAAGTTCTGAGCCAAAATGCAACCAATTTCTACATCATAAGTGTCAGGGAAACAGACTTCAGTCAAGAGTAAGTTTTCATCTTTCAGGAGGACTCAAAATAAAACTTCAAAATTAAACAGAACATTCTCAAAAAGATTAGGAAATCAACAACGCTACACAACTGTTCATGCAAAAAATCCCCAAAAACATTCATTTAAGAAAAAACTCCCTTTTACCACTTCAGTTCCCTTAAGTAAAAACCCAAATGAGTCACTACAGTTGGATTTAGAAAAGACCAACTCTACCAGAGGAGTGTGTCGTCAGTATAACTTCCACAAAGCAAAGGAAGCTTTTCCATGCATTCCTCCCCAAGACCAAGATTTGACTTGGGTTTTCTTTAAATTACATTTAGTGACTGGATTGCACAAGAGCATCATATTGGGAAACAAGGAAAGCTTCACCGTCTGCTGAATCTGCTCTGTGGTACCCAAAGTAGGACAGTTTGATTTCACTTCTCTATGTCCTAAACCTACCATAGCATCACTTTTTGATGTGGACAAAATCTTAGCCTCCGCAAGTTTGAAAAAAGTTCCTTTCTCCATCATTTCAAGTCAATGAATAATACTTTTAATACAAAAACATATATTCAATTCCAAAAGACGTTTCAGGATTCAGATGTTCCTACACATTTTATATTTAGCGGTCATAAATCCCTTTATCTTTTGCAATATTTGGGAGGACAAGTTTATACTGAATCAATTTGTGACTGATGATCACCCTCAAAGTGGTGAAGTGAGAAGTTTCATTGAGAATTTCAGAAAAGAGCCTCATGTTTTATACAGTATGTATTTCAACAGCCTTGTCAGCATCCATTTGAAAGTCTGCAAGCTCAGCTCTCAATTGATCATCATATTTTCAGCTAGCATGACTGCCTTCTCATTAAATGCATTACTAAATATTCAGCAGAAGTGTGAAGAAGTTACAGTATTCAAGAAAACCAATACTACTGAAAAAACCAAAACAACACAAGTTTCCAGACATTGCCAGACACACACAACGTTTACCTGTGACTCCAGCAGAGCTATTCATTTTAATTTTGAATTTAGGGATATGTGCATTTCTCATTCAAAGGACATAACACAGCACAAGATTTTTACATCTCTACCTGGTCTGACACAGCTGTTTCACATCTGGTAGACAAGGGTCTGAAACAGTTAATTTTATCACAGGCAGAGAGATCAGCTGATCAAGCAGTGCTTTCCACAGTGACCCCTTCCTGTTTTCTGTTTAGAACTGCAAACTTGAACTCCAGCAACCAACAAACCTCAAACAATTTTACTTCTTCTTTCAAGCAGCAGACAGCAAGGCAAAAAAAGAACTTGCATCTATTCCGCATTCTTTACAGAGAAGCTTTCAAATCACATTTATAAATGTGACATATTTCAAAGTTTAACTTCACTGCTTTTTCACATTTTATCTCAAAGCTTAAATCAAAGTTCATTTTTTAAATGAAACTGTTGTTATATTTAAGAATATTTAAACCTAAAAAAATTACAATGGCTGCATTCAAGTTCCTCACTGCTGAAGAGTTTATTATGGGTGACCATTACATCCATCCAAGGTCTTGGGGTTTTTCCTTTCAGATGAAAGAAAAAGGAGAGGGTGAAGTCTAAAATACCAGTTTAAGCTTGTCCTGCCATTACCTAGTGCTGGACCAGCTGTATCCCCTCCTTCTCACATGTTTAATTTTGCTTTCTGTTGGAAATGCTGCAGTAATTAAAAGTCTAAACCACCTCATACTTTCATCCCAACTAACAATGTTGCTCTCTTCAAGACAAGCAATTGTGGAAAGGAAATAACTCCCTCAAAAAGTAAGTTCACAAAGATGCTGCAGGATATGCTTACACACAAAGGCACAATTACCCGAAGCAGTTAATGTTCCGTTTACTTACGATTTGATTCAAATGTCATCAAAACTAAGATGGAAAACACAGGTAACCCCTGGCCCAGAATATTAGCATTTAGTGGTGGCAAGTTAAGTCAAACATAAATTAAAAGCAACAGGAAGTCAACTGAACGGAAAAATGAATTAAGGAAAACCAATCAGAAGCAGTCAAGTAACACAGCCAAGCCCCAGTGCAGTCCAGTGATATTTAAAGCCTAAACAAAGTAGGTGACTCTCAAAAGTAGTATTCAACAGCAGTTATTTGAAGTTTTCAGGAAACAGTTTTCACAGAATGCAATTTTAGCAAAAAATTTACCTCCAGAACTGGTCCAGCTCCTAGAATAGTTCTCTCCACACCACTTGCGTACCCTTTCTGGCTCAGTGCCGTGAGGCAGTGAATTAAGAAGTTTGTGCTTTGAGTTTTCCCAGACCCACTTTCACCTGATATAACTATGCACTGATTAACACGTTTTTTAAGCATTGTGTGATAAGCCACATCAGCAATGGCAAAAATATGAGGGTCCAACTTCCCAAGCTGATGATTCTCATACATCTTGACATATTTCGGATTATAAATGGGCAGGAACTTGAAGGGGTTAATTGCAATCAGAATACTTCCTGCGTAAGTATAAATTTTGTGTTTTAGAAAGCGGCATTTGAGATTCTCTAGGAGCGTTGTCTCTGTTAAGTTGGGAAGATTGCACAAGTCATCAAAGTCCTCCTGATGCCATGGAAGAAAACCCCTTTCAACCAATCGCCGAGCATCTGTCTCCTTAGAAAGCAACTGCATCTGGACATATTTGATGGTCCCATCAGTGTTCCTTTCTTGCAAAAGAAAGTAGTACCCATCCTTTTGAGGATGCTCATCCTGAGCACGACGAGGCCAAAGTAAAACTCTATGAACAGGAGAATCATTTATATCAAGTACCCATTCTTCACCACCCGATTCTTTCACCTCCACGAGCACGTAATGTTTTGAGACATCCAAGTTTAAGATATTAATCACATCCTTGATGACATCTGAAGATGTGCTGTCCTTGGTGGCTGTCACTTTGCAGCAGGGAGCACTTTCTGTTGAGAGCTGGGGGTAAATATGAAGATTATAGACTGCCTTGGCCTGGCAAACTGCACTGTCAGCATCTTTTAAACTCATTCTGTCCCCAACTGGGCTTCAGTCTTCTACCCCTGCTTAATACGTAGTCCCCATCGTCTAAGAAAAAAAGAAGAGAGTCAGGTGTTAAAAAAATGGGTACAAGAGGTATTAGGGCAAGGTATTACTTTCTAGAGGATGAGAATAAAGTTATTAAATAGTCAAATTATTGATTAGAGAACAAATTAACTACTTACACACATTAGCAATATTATTTCAAACAATTTGCTCAGCCTATCACATGGAGCAGATAACTGCCACACTATCTATGATCTTTTCCCTTTTCCCTCTATTCCCATGCCATTCCTTCCTCCCTGCTATGGCAGCACAAGCATTCACACAGCCACAAAGCAAACTAAACTGGCATAAGTGTCCAAATTAAAACTTCCTTGTTTCCCCAGGTTAGTTTTAACCCAGATAATTTCCCTGACCTGGTTCACTGTATGGCTACACAAACATTTATTCATCCTCCCACGTAAACCCTCCCTTAAAGCTACACAAGCAACTTGAGGTAGAAACAGGGTTTGATTAAAATCAGTTTTTTTAAATCAGCAGCAACAGTTTAGTGCAGCCATTGCACAGATGCAAGCAGGAAGATAGTTCTGACACTGAGATTCACACTTTGTTTTATTTCCCCCAGCTCATTTCTTTTCATGAAAGGTAAAATATAGGCACATAGTATCTACCCTGCTCAACTTTAAGGAAACAGTGCCTATAGCTGACCCATGCAAATACTGCTGTCAACTCCTTCTAACCCTGCACCCTATAGTGATTTTGTGAACATGCATAGTTTACCCAGACAGGAGACTGCTAATTTCACTTGAATGAACCACATCCTCGCTACAGAAAGGTTTAAACTTGCTTTATATCTTCCATTTTAGGCAACAAAGTAAAATCAGTCCTACTGCAACTACTTTTCATTTCAGCTAACAAGATCCCAAATAAATCACTTGATTCACAAGCCTTTATACCTATCACATCAACTCTTACAGGTTTCAGGAACCTCATGTCTCTAAAAATCATTTATTTTGATTGCTTTTCCCCTCTTTCATCCCCGATGAAGGCCAGCAATCTAACTTCATCGTAACATCAACCCTAAAGAAGTCAATCCCTCCTTACTGCCACATTAAAAGCCTCTAAACTCAATAACATTCTGTGCCTTTGCTGGTGATTTTTCTCTCAACTACAGTTTGGTACACCCAGATCACCAGGACTAGGTGTGCTTACACTGCTTTAGTTCAAGGTTATCAGCTTATCAATGGGTAGTAAAAGGAGAAGGATAAAGAAGTACCCTCTTTGTTTTAACTGTCTAAAACTTCATACCCATAATACCAGTTCAATTGTTGCTTCAAGAACAAAGTGTTCTAATTATATACTTACATACTGAATATATATAAATTTTTTTTAAAAGAGGTAGAGAAATGCCAATGAAGTCACTTTTTGCCACTAAAGAACTACACAGGAACTTGCATAACGCCACAGAGAGCAATCGTTTCAAGTTAAAATCAGTAGGATTGGAAGCATCTAGCTGCCACTTCCACTGCAAGTAATGAATCACTTCACAGAAACATATGACATAGTTCTGCCTCATGAACGGCCTCAGAGTATAGAGCTGTGCTTTAAGGGAACTCTGAATAGTGAGCTTACAGAGGACACTGTTAAGCAAGCTGGATCATTTTTAGTGGCTAATCATCAAAAAGAAAACAGAGCAAACCACAGAAA
>NW_010181078.1:36569-43430 GCF_000695765.1 Mesitornis unicolor
TTTTTTTCCCCGTTAAAGTTTATTTTTCATTCATTAAGCAGAGCCTATTGAGAGAATGTGGTCATACAGTGATGGAGCAGTGTGCTCACAGAGCTCTCACCATTTCCTGTAACTACCAGTGACCAGCGGCTAATAAGACTGAAGTACCTTTGAAGTAGTTATGCAAGCGTAAAGCATTCTTAATCTATAGAAGTTCCCACACCTTAACATATAGCAGAATCTGCTCATGGGGAAGATGAATCTGGAGCACAGACAGACAAAAAAAGAACAACAGGAACCATTTTCCTCTCAGGTTAACCAGCTAGTTCAAGGGAGACAGTCTTGTGCAGACTTCCTTTTTCGTTCTCCAGCAATTAGTTTCAGACACACACTCTGGTACGACAGAGGAAGTCTGCTCAGTAAGCATTTTTGCCAAAACAGCACCCTAAGAAACACGGCACCAACATTTTGGCCACACAGAAAAGCTGAATGTTGGTGCTGACCTCTGACTTTACTAATATACATTTCCTAACCTCATGTCATGTTAGCTACCAAGATATATCTGCTGTGTTACTCAAGCCTCCCATATCACACTTTCCAAAGAGAAAACCAGAACACAGATGGCTGCTTCTCTACCAGTGAAAAGCCCAGGCCAATTCCAGTAAGCAGCAATGCCATAGCTGGTAGTGTCTGCTTAGGTGTCTATGACTGAAAAATGAGAAAGAGAAAGACCTCTTATCCTGAAGAAGAGGGATTTCCGACAAAGCAACATGCAGACATCAACCTTAATGTATTTATGCAACATACGGATTTCTAAATTATGCAGCCATCATATAACTTGCTATAAGTTCAAGCAGGCATCCATCACTCTACAGGGATGATTTGGAAGATAATCTACAGTAGAAAGAACTTGCTGAAACATGATTTCAATGTACAGTCACATGAGGAGCAAACAGAAAGACAGCCAGCATAACACTGCCCCATTTTAACCAGACACACTTGCTTGCTTTCAGCAGCATTGAGCCTTAAGACCGCTCTTTCACTTAACAACTTACAAAACAGATACACTATTGTGAGGCTTTAAGAAAAAAAAATTAAATTCTAAAAGACACTTAATTGGGTACAGCACCCAATTACTGTTAATTCCTTTTAAGCAATTCTGCTTTTTCTTACCTACAGTTTATTTATGCACTACATGAGTCCCAGAAGAAATAACATGCTTTTTAAATTTTTCTATCCAATAATCAGAATATCTAGTCATTACAAACAAAGGTTTGAAGAAACCCTGCTGGTCTCCAACTACTTGATTTTATTGGAAAGGATGTAAAATTTATGTGATAATACTTTGTTATACCTCTGACTTCATAGTAAACAATATTGCAAGCAACAAGTTAGAACATAAAAGCAAAAGAGCATACACTGAATAAATTATAAGTTGGTTACCTAATGTATCCCAGTATTCAACTAAGGGCAGGGTATCATGAAGCAACTGGAAGATTAGATTCTAGTGAAGTTACATTCCTGGCATCAAAGTAAACTTTTTCATGATGGTTCTAAAAGAAAGAAAAGAGTTACTGATAAAGAATGTATCACAGAGAAACTGAAAATGCAGTAAGTAACCAAAAAGCTAGATCAGTTACATAGTTCAGTAGTATAAGAGCAAGAGAACCAATGCTAAACAAATTTCAGCTCCTTTTATAGATATATATAACTTCAAATTTATCCAAGAACAATCCACACCAGAGCTACGCTGAAAGAGGCTTGAAAACCATAGCGGGTAATCATTTAAACATGGTATTCTAATATAACACCACAAGCACGACAGTGAATGTGATTTCCAGATACACATAAAATTAATATTTAGTTAGGCACCCATAGTGCCCTTGTACCAAATACTGCATCTAGAACATATCCAAAATGCCATTAAGAAGCTGAGATAAGAACAGCAAAAACAACAACAAATCTTTTCAAAAATACCCCCATTGCAGCAAAATACTCCAGAAGCTTTGTCTATGAGAAACACATGGAGGAGACCGTTATCAGGTTAAGTCCTTGCACAGGGAACTCGAGTTTGGTAACAATCCCCAGGCTGGAGGACAAAGCTGTAACACAAACCAGTGCCTGGAATTCAGAGCCAGACAAACTCAGGCAAACGTAAAACATCAACGTCACCAGAAGGTCACCATACACTGCAAAAGCTTCACTGACACTAACTGTGAGGCCTGATTGCTGAAGGTCTTTTTAGAAAATCAGCCAGACCCCAGTTACAGATGTGCCTCTTGATTGGCAGAGTTAATTAGGTACCATCCTCTCGTTTATGTGGAGTGGTCTGAACACACAATTACAATGATTCCTTCTAATTATATGAGCTCCAGGTATTTAGAAAAGTTTGAAGCAATTGAAACATTTATTCAATGTAATTTGGCCCATCAAGGAAGCCTGAATTCAGGTTCAGAGAATACTGGAAGAGAAAAGGAGAAATACAAGAGTAGAAGGTAATAATGAAAGCAGATTGATCAGCATGCAAAACAGCAAACTCAAGGAAAACAGCAGCCTAACCACCGCTCTTGAGCTCTTCTCTAGATGGAAGTTCTGCAAAGTTACCTCAATTTCTTCCACTAACCTTTCTTATAAGAAGCTCCTTTCCAATGCATGGGAAAACAACAAAGCTGTGTGTTAGAGGATTCAATAAGTGGGAAGCAGAAGCTGGCACTAGGTGCACATCAACTAATTTTAGACGTCACATTCAGACTCCTTCCCATTTTCCTTAAAATGTTTTACTTTTCACAAGCCTTCTGCAGCACAAGTATACATCTTCACAGAAATAAAACCCCCAAAATTCCAACACTATATGGTAATTTTGATGGTATTTTCAAGTCTCCATTAAGTCAATTAATTTTATTAATATGCATTAAAGCCAACATTGTCCACTTAATAACGCAATAAAATTCTAGAAGAGAATTTTGCCCCAATCAGCACAGGGTATCTGTTTAGTTTAAATAAGGCCATAATTTGAAGCCACATATTTAGTCAATGAATCATAGTGAAGCTAAAAAGGGAAAGCTACCATTACAGCAAAATTGTTGAGGATGAACTTTATAATATTGCAGCTCTTCACATTTTCATGTACGTTTCCAGTATTGCATTCCTCAAATGGAAAGATTCAAGCTTCTCCCATTGTTCACAAAGTAATTTTCAACACAAAAGTAGAAACCTCTAATATTCTTGAATGCCAGAATCAACAATGAACATCCCAAAGAGACCCTTCTGTCTGATCAAATTGAAAACATATAGCAATTTCAAAATATTCAGCTGTTACTGATCTTTGATCAGGAATTTCCCAAAGATAACAGGCTACAGAGACACCTTAAAATTTCCACAATTAACTGTGTGTTACAGCTAAGGCACAGGTCTCAACTCTTGCCTTACCTCATGCCATAAGGGCATACAGTTGCTGTTAGTCGAGTGCAATTAACTAGTAATTAATTTTAATTTTTTTCCAGTATTCAAGGCATTTGTGACTACCTGAAAATTTACTAGCAACCTAGTAACACCTCAATATTTTTCTTGGTCATCAAGAATTCTGTAAGACTAAGCAATTTTAGATACATGGGGTTTTTTAGCTAAAAGCTCTTGGCTTTTTCTACTGCAAAAGCAGTAGTTCTGAATGAAGCACACATATTTACAACACATTTGCTACTACACTTTGTAACCAACCCTGGCAGAAGCAATTACTGCCACAGATCACCTAACAAAGGAGAAGCTGGACTGCAACACAAGTAACGCAATATAATACAGGAAAAAGTCAAAGAAATTACCTTCGTTATGGGCAGTTCCTTCTCAGTTACTTTCTCTCTACTCCCTGTGGCCCTTGAGACCCTGATCCCAATCTACACTCTCAAATCACCCAAGAAGCAGACCTCTACTTCCTCTTAATGACTCAGATGCGCCATTTAACCTCAAGACAAGGATACCTTATCAGGCTTCCAGTGACTTTAAAGGGCTATAGCATGTCATTACCTTACAAAAAGTGTGATGTCAGAGTTACAGATATATGCTTGAGTATGATTCAGAGGAAATGAAAATGTGGCCCTGTTGAGAAAACAAGGAATGAAGGCAAAATGACTGAGAGTGTTAATGGCAAAGAACGTAAGCCGAAAGAACCTTGGAGAATATTCTACCATCTTTTGTAGTTTTCTGAATTTTATCCTTAATTGCATTACAGCTGTCAACAAAGGAAGTAAAAGTCACACTCGTCTAATGCTGCATTTACAGTGATAAGAAATTTTCTTAAGAAGCTTTAGGTCGAACTTCTGTGTGAATTAAAAGGAAAAAAAAGTTTTCATCAGCAGAGCCTATTCATGTCAAAAAAACCTTCAAACACTTTTACTGTTAAACGCTGTTGGTCTACAAAGGAAGACCAAATTTTTCTAGAATCTGCATTGAGTTTCATTTGGTAATCAGATACAAACAACACAATAAAGCTTAGATAAAAGCAACTCTACAAGCCACCCTTAAGTCACATGATACATCAAGCAAACATGATATACCAGAGACAAAACCTCCACATTTTCATTTTCTGAAATAAAAGATACTTCTAGCCTTTTCAGAAGGCAAATAATCTACTGGGAAAAAAAATGTATACTTATCAGCATCTCAGGCTTTACTTCTCCCTGATATTAGGACAGGAATCTCTTGTTTCTTAGAAATGTGAATAATAAACACTTTCAGCCTTCAAATTCACAAAAAATGTACTGCCCCAGACTTTTTGTTGAAACAAAATGTTTCACTCTCCTCTACTGGTGAGATAGCTGGTACTATTGCATCTTTTAGGAATTTTTCCTTTTTAAATGCCTAAGATATGCAAATCATGGTATTTGACCATCTAGCTAAGGAAAGGCCATATTTAGCCTAAGCAACATGGAACTACGTGCCCATGAGTCAAACAGTTATTCATACACAGGATTATTCAAGAACTCTAATGTTTGAATCATTATTTGTCAGAAAACTCAGTCTGTACAAAGCATTACTTTCCAGGTGAAGCACATTTAAATTTTTCATCAGCTGCATTTATTCTATCTAAATTATTTAGTTCTGCAAGTGTTTTAGGTTTCACAGAAAAACACAGACCTATGAGGCTTCCCACTCTAATTAGACTCCCCATTTGCAGAGACAGCTGCTCTGTCACTGCACAAACTATAACATTCAACTACGAAAAAAGTATTTTATTGAGACAAACATTCATGTATGGTAACAAAAGACCTCAAACAACCTAAATTGTACAAAAAGTAGTTCCATCGCATTACTACAGTAACTCCCGAGTTTTAGGCTAATAAGAAAACACTAATGATTAAGAAAACAGTCTTAAATGCACCATCCTGAGAAGCAGAGACAAAGTTACTGAACTTCACATGTAGAGCAGGTGAAGAATCTCACTGTTAGTTCAAAGACAAAAATAATCATGATTAAATCTTGTCCAGGAAGCGTCCCAACAAATCTCAACACCAATATGAATATACATATGCATTAGAAGTTTCCCATATTGCTCCCCTACAGTAAATGAGTTTGTTCCTGAGAAGATTCCTAGTTAAAGACACCAAAGACTTACTAAAACTTGATGGGTGTGACACCAATACACTGAACTAGAATGCAGGGTTACCTCACACTGTTACTTTAGGGCAAGTACTTCAGTCATGTATTCCAGCTAACAGACCTGAAATCAGAGAGCTTCTAATTACCCATGACAAATTCTTATTTGCAAACAAACCGATACCAATCCACCTCGAGGAGTAATGTGGGAGGATACTGATGACATCTTTAAAAGGCTAATTGCATTGCCAGAAGCCTGAGATCATCTTCAGCTCTTTGCTATACTGCCACCCACTTCCAAAAGGTGAAATCAAAGAATGCTAAACTCATTTGCATCCAAAGTATTTCTCACTTTTCACAAGCAGGACTTGCAAAGAAAGCTGGGTAAAAAATTTGCCAAAATACTTATACAATAACAGAAAACAAAGCTAAAAATTATGCTGGGAAGTCACCTTACATTAGAATTACATACACCTATAACAAATGTATGGTCACAATAGTCACGACTCAGGATATTACTCTGCTACTTTTAGATTGCAAACATGTAACAAAAAGATGTTCCCAGCTTGCAAAAGTTTTACTTCCCAGAGATTGCAAAACGAAACTTACCAAAAAGACACAGCACTACCAAGACACAAACAAGCTACAGCTATGCATCACTTAGGCAATGATGGTCACTGCAACAAAGCACGACCTCAACACAGGAGAAGCACTGATATTGTCAAAAGTTGCCCAAAAATAAAATGAAGAAACAAAAGAACCCAGAGAGCTTTAACGATTTTTTTTTCAAGATGCTAAGATATTTGTACGAAAGTTTATAGGCTGTTCATACCGAGAGTCAGAGGAATCACATGAAAAAGCAGAACACTGCGTGGCTGAAAGATCAGCGAGCAGGAGATGAAAGTTAACATCGTGCCCCGATCTCTGGCAAGATCTTGCCCTGACGGGAGCGCAGGCAGGCGCCAAGGCACACTCCTTCCCTCGAGACATGCCCAGCTCTTCGGGCACAGCAGATGCAACCCGAGTCAGCGGCAACGTATCTGCCAGCTAGCCCGCCCGTTACAAGCCCACACAGCCGCCCAGAAGCCCTCACATCGCAGCTTCAGCCCGGCCCCCGGCACGGCACTGCACCGCCCCGGAGCCCACCACTCCGAGGGATGCCCTGAGGGACGGTTTCCGCCCCTCAGCCTCCTGAGGGAAACGGCGGAACCCCACGGCTCTTGCCCACCAGGATCCCCCTCCACACACACACGGAACGCTTCCCCCCGCCCCGCCACACCGACCCCAGAGCTC
>NW_010181078.1:43642-44019 GCF_000695765.1 Mesitornis unicolor
CGCGGAGGCCCCGCTCGCCACTTCCGGGTAGGGGGAAGCAGGGCGGCGCCCATTCAGCGCTGCTCGCGTACTGCGCATGCGCCCCACGCCGCGACGGGGCAGTGTGAGGCAGCGGGGCGGGAAGCGCGAAGCTGTGCCCGAGGTTGTGGCGACTGATTCTTGGCCCAGCCGCCTCGATCATTAACTCATTATGGGCAGTTTTATTAATATTTTCTTTGGGATTATATTTTTAGATATTTTTTTAGAGAGGCAGCTCTGGTTCTGTGTGCAGGTTATCATATATGCTGATTAACAAAATGAAGCTTTTTTCTCAAATACTGTTCAAGTTTGTTTTCAAAAACAGGCAGGTAGGTTCTATAGTGCCGCCAAATGTGACA
>NW_010181078.1:44286-60176 GCF_000695765.1 Mesitornis unicolor
ACGGCTTAGTTCATCCCTCCGAGTCGCCAGGGGGCGCACAGCCTTTTCGTCTCCGCGCGGGTGGGTGGTGCTGCGCCTGCGCGGCAGTTCGAACGGGATGGCGGCCGGGGCATTAGAAGGCTGAGCGGGGCGGCGGTTCGCTGTTCCTCTACTCACTTGTCGTTATCTCCCGTCCTGATTTTGCAGGATGTCCGCGCCGGTGAAAGGCTCCAGTAAGGCGGTGACGAGCGAAGAGGTGTCTAATAACAAGCGGAAAGGTAACCGTGGGGCGAGAGGACAGCGTGCTCCGGCTGAGGCGCGGCAGGTCGCTGAGGCGGGAAGCAACCCGGCCAGTCTGATTTGTCTTTGCTCCTTCTTCAGGAGGAAGAGTCGTGAAGTCTCGCTACTTGCAGTGCGATAAGAGAGACGCTAAGAAGGTACTTGGACGCCTCGCTGCTGGGCTCAGGGGTCGCTCAGCAAGGGATAGAAGTGGTTTGAGGGGTGGCTCGAGTGTGTGGCAGCGAGGCCCGAATAAAAAATGACTTGGTGGGGTTATGAGGGAGTCGTGGTGTGTTACTGCATGCAGACTGGGATGGGAATTTGGGACTGTACTCAGGTGACTTGCAAAGCACTAAGCTGCCTTGGGATTGCGGTTTTTTGTTGTTAGCATTCAAGTTGAAGGGAAGATATGTTGCTTATTACAATTATTGCTTATGTTCAGTCTTATCTGTTTCTTGATTGTCAGGATACTCCTGTAAGTTCGTTTTCAACATCTGCTGCTAAACCAGCTTCTGCAACTAAATCAAGATCAGTTCCTCCTCAGAAATGTAAAACTTCTACTGGTAGGTTTTACCAGAAGAATTTAAAAACTATCGTTTTGTGAATTGTATTTCCAACCTGTGGAACTCTTAACAATGCTGAAATGTTATTAAGAGATTATATTTTGTGTTACTTACGTCACTTCCAGTTTTTATCTGTATACAAAGGGAATTAAGAAACTTGATGTGGGAGTAAGAGGTGTAAACTGAAGTGCTTTAAACTTTTGTCTAAGCCTTCTGATAGAGAGCTAATCTAGAACTGAGTAATTGAGTTGTCTAAAATAAGTCCATTTCTTGCCTTCTGCACAAGGCTTTGAACTACTTTGTTACTATGCCCTTATCATTGCCCTCTTTTTAATTTAATCTTTTAAACAAACCCAGCGTATATAAGCATATATAATTGTGAATTTGCACAAAACCTGTTCTAATTCTTTTAGTTTGATAACAGCTTCTTTCTACAGGTGTTGTTACTAGCTCATTAAATCAGAGTAGTTTGAAGGAAAGTGTCTTGCAGTCCACTTTATTAGATGAAGGTAAAATTAGTCTACCGGACTTTGATCTTTCAGCCATTAGTGGTAAGCTTCCACTCATATTCAATTTCTTGTTTTGTTGTTTTTAATGTATGTGCTGTAACTTGATGATTAGTAATCCTTGTATTCTACCATATGCACAAAAGGATTATGTTAAACAGTGTGAATGCTATTTCAAGTTTCTTTAAACAGAGGCATGGAGACCTTTGGAGTTTAAATTAACCTCTCAATTTTTAGTATCTTTTGAGTATTCTGTTCTTTTTGTTTAAGATTGAATATTAAAGGACAAAGTACCATCAAGTCTTTGTTCCTAAAACAGATAAATGTTAGATTATCAGCCCTTCTGAAAATTGTATCTTATCTGTCTCTGTCACTTAAATGTTCATGTGATTCACATCTTCTCAGAAGTATAATCAGAGCCAGAAATAGAACACAAGTCTTCTTTGTTAGTACGCATAATAATTTTGAAATAATCTTTACCTTTGAAGAACCTGACAGTATGTTGATCCATGCTATATACTTTGGTAGAAGAGAGCAATAACTTTTCTGTTGTGATACAGATGGAACTGTCCGCCGAAAGACTTCTGCTTCAAAATCTTGTGAAAAAATTACAGAGACATCAGAAGAAAAGGAAGAAGCGGTGAGTCTCACTGCTTTCATTCGTGAAGCATATTTATTTTGAAATGCGTGAAATGTAAGTTTTCTGTTTTGTCTTTAAACTTGATAAGAACTTTGAGATCCTGGGATAATCTAGAGCCTTCTGGCAGAAGTCAGAGGATAAGTCTGTTCTGCTAGCAATGTTTGATTTATCAGAGGTCTCAACACTGACCGAAGTTTTGCTTCCGTTTTCTGTGGTAAAAAACCTGCTCCCATTTTAGCATCTCTTCAAGTTGATTCTTTTTATATTCCTGTCCATACTTTTTAATTATGTTATGTCATCTTAAAATGCTTTCTGACATTTTTTTCTCCAAAAACTATTGATTCAACCTAATTTGGAGTGCCTTCTTTAGGAACCTCATTTAACATAGCACTGAAACTTCAAGTTCTCTCCCAGTATTATGTCAGTCTGCTGAAAATATTACAAAAAGTGGTGGAACAACAAGGTATATTTAATTAACATGCATTGTTTAAAAAGCCAAACTTTTTTCATTGAGCTGACTGTTGGTGATGATGGTGATTCCCTGGGCACTAATTGGAATTTCAGTAATTTATTTCAACATTGAAAAAAACCAATTCTTTAAATACCAGAACTGATCTAATATGTCCTTTTGTTTTCTGAAGGAAAATTATTCTGATACTCTGACGGAAGAGCTGGAATCTCAGACGGTGCTTTTAACATACCTGAGACTAAAGGTGAGAGTCAGTCAAGTATTTGATGTTTCAGATATAAAAACATGTATTGAGGACTTGTTTAATTTCTTGTCTCTGCTTTCTGATCTGTAGAAGTTAGATTTTTGTGACTTTATATGTTTATGGCTGTAAAATGGTATGACTTGTTTTGAAACCTTGCTTGGAGTGAATTCAGTGCCAGTTTATTAAGCTGATGCTGGTTCCTCATGAATTGGGAGTATGCAAAAGTTTTGGGAAAACCATGAATGACTGGAGTTTAAGGCTATAGCAGTGCCTTTGTTCTTGGTGTGCTCAGTGCTGTATATGTGTATTTTCCCTTTACAAAAAATTTTAGGATGCATGGGAGATGAAGATGGGGAAGGGGGCTTTAACTATAACGTGCTGTGCTTATTGCATGAGGTCTCCCATTCAGGAATTGAAGCTCTTTGACCTGGTCTGACGCTTACATATTTGTTTCATCAGAATATGTTCTTTACTTAAATGTAGCATTACTTAAGTTGTGAATATTTTTTTTATATAATAGGCAGGAAACAATCTTGCTGAGCTGGAGAAAAAAGCAGAAGAAAACTTGTTAATGCTGTGTGAAGAGAAGAAGAGACAACAGGAGAAGCTCTGTGAGTTGAAACGTGAAATTCTACTCAAAGAGAGAGAGCAGAAACTTGATGAAGCATTAGACAAACAGGTAGGCTTTATTACAATTTTTTGCCTCTCATATATTTAAACAAGTTCATTTATGAAGTAGTCCTTTTTCCCGAGAAGATTACTCAGCTTCTGTGGTCTGCTGGGGTATGATTTTATGCATATTAAATAGAATAAGTATCTTCTTCCTGTTGTGACAAGTAATGCTCTCTAGTAACCTGAGCAAATGCCTTTGTCACTTTTTTGGTTGTCCCTTGTGGATAGGCAGGAAGGAGAAGTTAGAGCTGTTGGGCAAGGGGCAGCAATAGCACATGGGTTGCCAGAACAGTTTACAGTTAATGCACAGGAGATGCAAGTATCTTTAAAACCACATGAACATTCTGCAGTTAGGCAATTACAGTTTTATGGCTAGAGCCGAGATGCTAACTCTTAGATGAGAAGTGAACATCTTCTGTTCTTCATCTTACTTTTCCATGTTAAACAGCAATAGTTCTGACCCAGTTGTAAGAAGGCAATGTAATGAAGTTCTTAATAACCAACAATCTTAGAAGCCTCCTCTCTTTTTCAGTATTTTATTAGTTTTCTTGTGTTAAATAAAAAGGTAGTACTTTTTGAATAATTAATATTCAAATCTGAGACATGCCTTCTGGAGAGTACACTTTTAGCTACAGTCCAGATATTGAATCTGAAACACTCTGCTTGCTGTGTTGCTTATACCTTGCAGCTACACTAACAAGAAAGCTGTATTGAGCTAGATGTTTGGACGTGGTAGAGGAAAAACCTATTAAACAGCATTTTGGCATAGTACTTGGGGTAAATTATTTTTCTGTATTGAGCCAGGTCTGTACTAACAAAATGATTGCTTTTGAAGAAGTGTTGGTTCATCATGTGTCTTTTTCAGATGGAAATACTTTCTCCCCTTGTTGCTGTTTGTGAACAGTTTAAAGAGCAATACAAAAACTTTGCACTTTCCCTGGATGCCACTAGACATGAATTACCCATAAAGAATATTCACATAGAGGGAGATACGCTAACGTACCTTGGTATGAAAATTTGACTTATCAAATTTACTTTCAGAAATAGTGGCTTTGGTATGCTAAAATTCTTACGTTGTTATTGCTGGATCTATCTGCGGAAGGAATTTTGTGTCCTTTTAGAGCTTGTATGGACATGGGGCTGCAACATTAGTCACATGTTTTGCTATGCATAATTCTTGCTTCTGTTTAACCACTAAACTGCACTTGAACAAGTTTTTTTATCTTCCAGCAGGAAAAAAAAAGCTTTCTAAGCTAGGGCAGTCTTTATGTACACTTTCTTTAGTAAGTTTCCATATCTTTTAACTATTTCATGGCATTCCTCCTCCTTCTTTCTTGTTCCTAATGGGTAAGCAAGCTGTAGAAGTGCTGTGATATCTTATTATTTCTGTGTTTGAGGGATAAAGTCATGTGGGTAGACTTGCTCATGTTTCCTGTAGAAACATGAAACATTTCTCCTGTAACTACAGCTTAAATATATTGTGTGTTGTCTCAAATCAGAGAATGTTTGTTTAATAAATTAGTGCTTGAGTTTTGTATTGAAGTCTGGACAAAAAGATACATTTTTAAACTGGACAAAAAGATACATTTTTAAACTGCTGACCTGCAAGAAACAAGATTTTCAAACCATTTGCGATACTCTTGCTCACACTTTAAAACACATGGAAAAGGTTTATTGAAAAACTCCAAGTTCTTGTAAGGCTTGAAAGGAAATAAATATGTATTTTTGGTTTGTGAATGGTAAAGGAAAGGACTGGATAAATTTCATGTTGTGGATACATTCTAATAGCAATATAGGTAACTGGCCTAGGAATTTTGGATGTATAAAACTTGTTTTTTCTCTTGCATTTGTCTTATAAAAGTCTTTGACATACTCTAAATGAGAGCTTGATTAGCAATTCTAATAGCCTGTTGCTGGTGTTAGTCTTTGTAACTACAGACTTGGCTTTCACAGTTTTCTCATGGTGTGTTTATGAAAGCTGAGCAAACAGTAGTTTTCCATCATCTAGTTCACCTCTGTGGTTACTCTGGGTACTGACTATTAACAGAAGCCATTGCATGCATTTTTAAAAAATATCTTTAACAACTTCATATTGTAGAAGAACTGCAAAAGGAGTTAACTATCACGCAGAGCCTTCTCACAGAAGTCATGCCAGATTACTCGGAAGAAGAGCCAAGAGCATTTAATGTACTGACAGAGCTTAAAGAAGTCTCTCAGAAACTGGATAAAGAGCTTCAAAGGTATTTACAGCAATCAGCTGGAAAGACTCGCTGGTTAAATATTCAGCGGAAAATCTGTAGGTCTTGCCAGAATATATCGAGAATGTGTATTGAAGGAGGATTCATTGAGGGTATAGTAACACAAAGGTTAGTTCTGTTTATAGCAGACGTGTATTGCTGTCCCTGCCCTACCTACAGTCAAAGTAAAGATGTTTGGGGTTTTTTGTTTGTGTATTTTAAATGAACTACTTCAGTGTGCCATTCTCTGGCACTTTAGCTGGGAGTTTCAGTGAGCAAGAATAGCCTTGGTAAGGTGCAAAAACGTAGGTGAGTGGAGACCTCCAGGAGACAGAAAAGCGACCTGGAAGCACCATGGCCTAAATAATAACCTTGCGAATGTTAAATCCTTTAGAAGGTACAAGGAGCACAGAAAAGGTTTTTTCCTTGAGTATTATTTCAATAAATAGAAAGTATCACTGAAAGCATGAGGAAGAGATAAAGCATGATAAATTTTCTTTCCTTCCTTTCCCTAGAAGAGATTACAGCTAAAATCTTTGGAGATTGATAGACCATAAAGCCACCATCTCACTTTCCTGCAAACTGCCCCTCCACTCCTCCAAATTTCTAGCCCTTGGGAAGAAAATTCACATTTTATGTTTGTGGTTTGGTGGTGGTTTTTTTTCCTTCTGGTGGCTCCATGGTAGGAGAATGATGTGAATGTCCAGACACAGAGCCTCTGGGCTTCAGCAGATGTTATCCTCCAGATTAACTGATTTTGGTTGCTTGATTTGTTCCAGGAGCTTCACACAAGTGCAGAAACTGTCGTTTGAAGTTAGTAAAGAAGTTTCTCTGCATAATCAAAGAATATGCGAAGAGAATCATGGACTAGATGTTGTGAAACGCTGGTACTTCAACTAAGTTTGTGTGTTATTTTACTAATAGGTGGGTACTAAATCAGTGCCAGCAGTCTTGTTATCTTATTTCTTGTATGGACATATGAGTTGTCCAAATTTTTGGTTGTACTAGAATATGAGACCAGCAGTATGTGTGCTTACTGACATAAGAAATGGAATTTTCTTCTGCATGCTGTCCCATAAGGAAGCTCTTCTGTTAACATAAATGTCTGTAACACCTTTCTCCTGCTTTACTACTTTGACAATACTGAAATGTAAAGAATGAGAGATGTTATTCTTAGCAAATATGACCTATGTTTTCTGAAACTTCTTGGTTTAGGTTCTTGGAACTGGTTTGCATCTTTTTCCAGAGTAGTGTTCCTTAGTGGGCAGCATACAGAATGTAGATGTGGAATTGTGTATGTGGTGCTGTGCATTTACTGATCTTGTCAGGAGGATCTGTAGGAATGTGCAGCGCGATCAATGGTCATTCAGTAAACAGCTACTGGAGGAACTCTTAATTGCCCCTTATTTCTGGGTTTGCTGAGAGGAAAAGCTATGTGGGTAGCAAATTATGAGGCTGATGATTGGGAAGGAGCCTGGTCACTTGTAACAAGTGTAAATTTTTGGTAATTTGTTGCCTAATTGTTTTTGAAACAAATTATTAAAATCATAAATGCATTTGTATTAACCTGACACCTTCTTTTTAAGGACTTTATTTATTTGTTTAACAATAAAGACTATTTTCCACTGAAATATCAATAGACTTCATGTTTGAATATCTTCACTGTTCTACAGAAGCTTTTTTTCCATCTGGGCTTATGTAGGACTAGTACTACACAATGTGTGTAGTGGTGGATTTACAGGCACTAACCAGTCCCAGTGGCAAGCCGTGCCCTGCTGGCACCCAAAGTGCTGAGGCCAGAAGAGTCTGAATGTGGAGAGAAACCTCAAACCTAACTACTGAGTAAGTGCCTGACAGTGAGTATGCTTTGTTATGAACATACATGCCAGATGTGGCAGGTTTCTTAGCATACTTTCTATTTTTGTACATGGAATGCATTTCTCTCTGAAAGACATGCTGTATCCTGTTTTTTGTTTTTTACCTGTACTAACTCTTTCTCTGATGTTATTGATAAGTTTTGCTTTGTAATGTCTGCTTAGTGTTACATTTCTGGCTTAAGCTGTGCCTATAAAGCTTTTTTGGCCTGCTCAAAAAATACTTGGAGCATTCTCCTTGAAGTGCTATTCAGGCTTTCTTCCTGGTATTACTAGGAGTCTAGATTTTTATCTCTTACTGAAAATCAGAAGTGAATTCAGCTATAGTAACTGGATCAGTAATGATCAGTATCATGTGCAGTGCACTGGATAAGAAGTCAATATATAACAAACTATAAGGACTGTCTTTGTGTATAGTATCAGTGTAATATTTTTTTCTTCACAGCAATTTATCACAAGCTGTGTGCGCTGCTACTCAGCCCATGAGCCGTGGGTCCTGCACGCAGCAGGATCATGTGCTGGGTCAGGTCCATGAACTGCACCTACAAAGTTGGCCACTGGATGGGGAACTTTGCTAAGCATTCAAGTCATAATTTAGCTGCAAATTAGGAGGCTTGGATTTTGGTGGATGCAGATCTTGGTAGAAAGGCTCCTTTATGGTGAAACTGCTCATCAAACAACTGTTTTTCCTTGTTTAGATAACTGCTAGATGTGCATCTCATGACTTTATCCTGCTTACCGTAAGTGTGTCATCCTGAGAGTTAAGAGGGATGAAATTAAAATCAAGTTTATAGTGTCTTGATATTTCTGGGTCTGACAAAGTCAGAATGCCTTTCCTAGGATAATTTTAATTTAAATAATAAGGTTTTTTTAGAAGTGCTTTGATTTCAGGTATGTATTTTCCATAAATACATATTTTCCAGAGCATAAATGTGCATGCTCTGATTTTAATATTATGTGTATCCTTTCACTCAGTTTTGGAGAGGGATGAAAGATAACTTGGGTAGAGTTTCAATTTTCTTCTGCATTTTCTTACTCTGATCAATTTCTAGACTAACTATGTGCAGCATATCTGCACTGATACTAAGAGAAGTGCAGTGCTTTTAGTTCTCTTCCTTGAAGAAGGGTGGAGGAGCAAGGTTCTGCTTTCTGTGATTACAGCTAAAGGCCCTCAGTTTTTTGGGAAGTAGTTCATCCTTGCTGCTGCGGGTGGCAGTCATTATCTGCAACCAGCCTAGGGCAAAGAAAGGCCCAACTGCATGTGCAAAACAATGAAGTGCTTGGGGATGTGCACTCATTGTTTCAAGAGTCAGAGGCATGGATTCAAGCATTCTGGCCATTCTTTTCCTGAAATTGAACACTTGTTCTACCATTTGTACAAAGAATTACACAAGTGTTAGATGAAGAAGCTCCGCCTCTCCAGGGAAGAGTTTTAATCTATTTTGAACTGAGACTTTTCCATTTTGACTTCCCTGAATATTATTTCTAAGTGGTTTTGTTTGGCTCTTTGCAGAAGTGTTTTAGGTTCCTCTGCCTTGAAACAGCCACAGAATTAAATGCTGTCATATTTAACACTGTACAAACAACAACAAAGAATGCAAAATCACTGGAGCAGGAGCTAAACAGATGTGACACCAGTTATTTTGTGTTTTCCACTTATTTTCTGACAATGTCACATGCTCTGAATCCACTTGGAGTCCTAAACAACTTCAGGGCTCTTCTTATTTGGATTATCAATCTCTGCTTGGATTTTTTGTTTGTTTTGTTTTTAACCTATAGTTACTAGTATTCTCCTTTCTGTAACTGCTATCAATGTAGATTTGTTCTATCTGTGGTACTTGGTACCTAGGTATTCATCTTTTAGGCCAGAAGTTCTTCTTGACCAGTTGTTAACATTCATGTGTCCTAAGGTGTATTGGGTTTTTTTGGGGGGAGTGGTGGCGCTTTTTTCTCTTCCAAAAACTGAAAGCAATTGTGAAATGAGCCAGCTAGGTCTGAGACCCTGGGTGGGAAGGGGAGGAGTACGGAAATACAAGTACTCATCCCCTACAAAATTCTCTTAATTGTCTAGAAAACCATCAGCAAAGATAATTTTAAACTAGGTTTGCACTGCACAGATTACCCTGCCTGGATTTTGGTATTTCCTGGGAAGCTCTGACCACATTCTCTTCACTTATGCTGGTGTTGCCTCACTGTTATGACCACCAGCTCAGGAGGGCTGAGTCAAAGCATTTTTTGCTGTAATTCCTGTGCTCTCTGTGACAGGGTCACTGGAGTCAATGTAAGGGAGCATCCCTCTTGCCTGTGGTGCCCTACAGTGGAGCTGCAGCCCAGGAGATAACCGAGGCCTGTTTGCCTCTTCACCACCACCCCCTAGCTCTACAATTCTTTGTTCACGCTGGCTTCAAGTGGAGCTGAGTCTTTGCTCATCAACAGCAAGTAAGCAGCTCATGACCTCAGCAGATGTTTCTGCATTTTAAGCTAATGAGAATTTACTGGATTACTGCAGTCTTCCCTGCCTCGGAGTAAATACCACTTTGTTGGAGATCCGGAAACTCATACTGAATATGATAAGCAAACTGCTGGCTGGACTGTGATTGCCAGGAGATGAAAAGAGCTCCACAGCGGCAGAGGATCTAACAGCTCTGAAATACACCACTGAGCCACACCAATTAAGAGCATTTTTAGTGATTATGTGAGCATTCCTGTTCAACTCTCAGAAATGAATTTAGGTTGTTTCTTCCGCTGCATTTGTGTGTGGTCTGTAAAGCAAGCACAAGAATGGAGTACCAGGTTTGCAGAGTAGTCTCAAATGCCTCTGGTTTATTTTAAAATATTTCAGTGATAATGTATATACAAGACCTATCCAGTTTCCTGCTATTTCAGGATCTTAGATTTAACCTATTAGGGAAGCAAACACAGCTTGCCTCTGAAGACTAATTTTTTGTTTATATAGCTAACATGTGTTTGAAGATGGCCTGCAGGATATCAAAACTTAATTCCTTGTTTTAATATCTACTGCATGGGGGTGGCTGAACAGCTGATGAAACAGTGACGTTTTCAGGACTACTGCCCAAAAATATATTCTGTCTAGGGCACTTAATTCATTCAGCACTTGGGCTTTGTTGTGTATTTTTTCAGAACTTTTTAGATGGTATTTCAATAAGACAAATAATGAACACTTAATGATAGGAGTGCAGCACTGACCTCCAAGCTAAACAAAGATGAAACTTGTTAACTTGACTGTAGAGGTAAGTGGAGTATCTGCATAGGCAGTACCCAAAGACATCAAGAGCCCTTAACCCTTTCTTGTTACCTTTTTTAAATGAGAAACTTTTCTTCAGCTAATTGAACAAAATCACATTTCTCAAATTGATACGATTTGTATGATAAAAAGACACCTCTACCCATTCCTAGTTATAAAGATGTCCAGCTGAACTTTTAATAACTTTTAAATGTGGAGACCTCACAACTTCTCTAGATCCCTTATTTATGTATAAAACTTCCATCAAATGATGGACTAGGCAGGCTTCTACATCAGTCATATGTAGAAGCCGAGTAAATTGGGAACTAATTTACTGCATGTCTTAATGACAGCTACTTCTGAGTGAGCTCAGTGCTCTGATTTCTTAGTACTACTTCAGTCGTTTTGTCAGGAATTAAACGGTTGTACTCCTCTGAAAGATCAACCTATCCTGTTCTGTCCTAGGCATTTTTGACAGAACTATTTAATAATTGTACTCTCAATATTATGCTGTTGTTATAGGCTACTCAGATTATATTCTTACTTTGAAAGTGCTCTTTAATTAACCTTTCATTGTAATTTTGTTCTAGAGATGCTTGTATTCCCAGAATCAGGGAGGATCAGTCTTGTTTCTACTACTCTGTATCTGGACTGATGTAGTTTCTGTGAAAAAAGACATTTTCCTCATTGCAGGTAAGCCTGCAGTAGTGTGGCAAAGCCAATAAGGACTCTTGGTTTGCCGTTATCAGTTTCTACATTAGATATCTATGTTTGGCTGGCAAAAAGGAGGCTGCCACAGAAACACAAAGGGAGAACAAAACTGGAAGTTAAAGAAATGGGTGTGAGGTTTTTTTTACTATTAATATAATGCTGTAAAAATTAACCAAGACCTTGTTTGACTGTGTGGAATGACTGATAACGAATGTTTTTCCAGAGGGAAGTGGGGACACATGATTCTGGCTACCTTAAAGCGGGTGGCTTGTGTGTTCATTCTTTGGTTTTGTTTGGGTTTTTATTTTCACTTGTCTTATGTACGCACTAGATTTCAGTGGGGCTTAATGCAGAACTAAATAATAACCTTGTTCTTACTGCAGCATCTTAAATAAATGACTCTTGCCTCCTGTGCTTTAGGTCTGATCATATCTGTGACAAGTTAGTGATAAGAGTCATGCTGAGGCAGTTAACAAGGGCGAATTAAGGGCATGATCTTACCACTTGATTCTTGTGAGTACTTATCAATAAGAATTTTGTAATTGAGGGGAAAAAAGCAAAAGGAGGCACAGATGTGAATAGCAGTGCTCAAGAATTAGTACTATTTAGAGCTCAGTGTTTATTTTTTTTTGTTTGACAAATACCTGTCTGATAGTTTCAGCATCACACGTAGTTTATTTACTGGGTAGATGGGTCATGAGGCAGGGAAATTTTTTGTTTTTCAGAGTAATTACAAGACTGTACAAATGGTCAGGATATAAATTAGATCTAGTCAGAGCTAATATAGATGTATTCATGCCACCTTCTATAAACAGCAGTCCTTTCCTCACCTTTCTGACTCACCAGTGTAGCCGTACTGATTACCCACATGATTTTGACCTGGACAAGTGCCTGAGATTCCTAAAATTTTGTGAGGAGCAGAATTACGTTTTTTGTAAACGAAATAAAAATTTGAACTATGCAGAGTGCAAGTGGTGGGTGAATGTGGCCCATAGATTTGACTGATGAATAGTTTTTATACATAAGCAGTTCTTACAGAACTTCCTTTAAACTCCTAACTATTACCAGATGTGGGTTGCAGGCGGCTGCTGGAATTCCAACACCTGTTGCATCACACTGAATAGGATTCATTTTGGCAGGCACAGAAAATTCCATTTCAGTAACTAAATAGTTTGAAATGATATCTAAAGCCTCCTTTTTTTTTTCTTTTTCAGATTAAGCTGATTCTAGCCTTATTTACAGGATTACACGTAATTTTATAATTAGAAGATGGTCTGCAGTCTTTAGAGACTGTAATTGCCTGATATTTCTTGTAAGTCAGCAATTATAAAGTAGAAAATTTTCAATTTGGAAGAAATCTCTCCTTTAAAAGAAGTTAACAATTATTTAATAAAAGGGCTGTACTCCACGTATTGATAATTTCTACCTAATAATCTAGCTGCAATTTCTGAAATGTAGAAATGCATGGGCTTGTGTTCAAAAATATGATAGCATTACGCTGAAGATTATGGAGATTTTATGATTGAGATTTGAGAAGTGTACTCTGCTGAACTCATCAATTAATTGCTGAATCGTGTTGCTTCTTTGAAGTCCCTACCCAAAGCTTTTTTTAAAGGTAAAATGCAGATGGATTTTTAGTGGCACTGTGGTTATTTTGGTACATGCTCAATAGATGTCAGGCATGAGTCTGCAAGGAATCCTTTGTGGATCTGCTCTATGAAGAGGTATAGATAAAATGTAAATATAGGTGGTTGGGTTTTTTTTTGAAAGCTTAATGCTGTTTCACCCAAAACATACCTGATCTCTGCAGTACTATTATGAAAATCGTCTTGCTTGCTGAGGTATTGTCTGTCTGTTACAGGCTGCTGTACTATGAGAACAGAGTCTAGCATTAGTATTGCTGCTTCACAGACAGGTAAATTATGCATATAGGGTTTTGTGGATGTATCTGAGAAAATAGTGAAACTGAAAAGAATTTGGAGTTACCAGATTTTGCTTTGTCTCTGCAAGTTTCAGCCTCAACAACAGAAAAATAAAATTCCCACTTCAATGTATTTCTAATAAGTTGCTTCTTGTACAGCATAGCTGGTTTCCTTGGGAAATGATCTTTCTGGTTCTAGAGTTTGAATGAGTTTGAATAAACTGAAGGAGAGTGCATCAGTAAAGAAGAATTCACTCTCTTAAATTTAGATGCTCCAGCTATTTCCCTTTCTATTTAAGTTTCAAAGGCCAAGTTGTGTTATAAAGCAGAGTTATTAAGAGTATCGTAAACTGAAGTGTGACCTGGGTTTGACAGAGTTGGTGCAAGTAAATGTTGATCTCAGCTGTGCCATAGCTGCATTTAGTATGGAGAAAGATAAAATGAATGTTCTGGTGAAACATTCATAGAAAAATACAGCTTTTAAAAATCTGAATGGCAAGCTTTGTATTTAATTCCATGTAGAACCAGCGTAACGTCAGTTGAACTGATGTCACCACAAAGAATACGACTGCAAGGCTTGTGGAGAGTGTTAATGTCTTAAACTAATGAACATCATTAACAAATTACATTGCCTACTACAGATACTGCCTCACTTATATCCTTGACCATCATAGCAGCTACAGCTCCTAGTACAAGAAAAGTAGTACCATTTGAGTACAAATTTCTGAGAAATGGAAGATCAGAGGAAAAACTCCATTTACTTTGAAGATGAAGAGAAAAGATGTGTTAGGAGGGTCTCTCTTTGACTTCATGCTTTCTTGCATGTGTCTTCAATTTTGGGCAAACCAAAGAGTCCCCTGGTAGCTCTCATAGTGTTGTTTTGTCATGTGAAGATACATGAGCAATGAAGTGAGCAAGAGAGGAGCAGTTATGCTTAAACAGCACAGCAGCAAGCAAAATGGGTTCAGCTTGCAGAATATTAAATGCTGCTCCAAGACATTCTGCAACTCCTCCCACAGATGAGCTATGGCTAGAAAAATCCCATTAAAAAGAAATAAAAATAACCTTTCCTAAGGTGGTGAACAGTCTTTAAAAAGTTCTTGTTCAGTAGTGAGACCGTAATTCTGATGTTCCTACTGCATTGAATAAAATTCCTTCAGTTCTCCACCCTCATCTTGACAATGAGGGCAAGTTTTAAAACAGGGTCTGTAGACAAACATTAGTCGAGGATTGTTGACATAATAAGAGTGGTTTAAATAGGGGATTTCTTTAAAACCTTCTAAACTTGCTTGCCTATGATTTTAATCCAAATCCTATGATTTTAGTCCAATCTTAAAAACTGTAATAAGCAAAATCTATTATACCTCTCCACAAAAATAAGAAAATGCTATTTTAAAATAGGTTTAAGTAGCAAAATGTAGCCACATCTAGCAGCGTTATCCGTTACTGAAGATAATCTGAATTTATCAAAAAATATTCTGAGTTAATAATTTTATTTTTTTTAAGAGAAGTCATATTAAAATTAGCATAATTTTCAAACAAGATAAAAAATTAGACACTGGTTGCTTTCCTGGCTGTGGACTGATAGTCCCTGAAGTGCTATTGCTGAAGTAGTCAGGGAAACGTCGCTCCTTCTTGAAGAATTTTGTGTTTTTAGGGAATGGATTTGCAGAAAATGTGTTAGCTAGTAATGATACTGCTGAAATATATAGTGATCAAAATAGTTTTAAGAGGAATAAATATAACTTCAAAAGTTTAGCAGCTTGTTTTGCTGTTTTTCTTGTCAGAAGCTAGAAGAAAGGGCCTTTGGTAAACTATCAAGTTGACTTTTGGATACAAATCTGTAGTTTTGCTAAATGAATGGCTGGGCTCCTTAGCAGTGCTTTTTAGAAGAAATAGAACAGAGGGTCAAATAATGGAGCTGATCTAGAAAACAAATAGTGTGTTGGGTTGTGTTTTTTCGTGTTTTCTTAGTTTATCTTAAGCCAGGTGTGTAGCCATGTGGGAAAAATATGATTAAATATATGATACATTAAGGATTTTAATTCATTCCGAAGTGGAGAGTTTAGCTCTGCTGAAGCATGTCTGAGATTCTGGGTTGTCTCCAGCCAGGATCAGAGAAATCATTCCTTGATATCCATGTGTGGCATTTCATCCAGTGCTGTGAGCCATGGTATTTCTTCTGTCCGTGAGATCTCTAAGATTGCTTTGGAGGTGCTTGTCCCAGGTTTGTGTGAGCTCTACTCTTCTTCACACCGGTGTAGTGAGAGCTCCCCCTCCTGTCCCAAGCCCCTGTAACCACGGGCTGGGACAGGGATAGAGGAGCGCGTAGCATCAGTCCTGGCACTGGGTGTTGAGTTGGAAAGCAGCTCCTTGGCAACGCTGTGGCATGCCTCGGAGTACAAAGGCTCAGTGAATGGGACCAGACCATGCAGGGGGTGCAGTGCCCTGGTCCAAGCTGGTGGGACCTTCAGGAACCTCAGCTCTTGCACCCTCGGGGACCCGGGGAGGAAGGCAGGTGCTGTCCCGGGGCTGGCTGGGCTCGGCAAAG
>NW_010181079.1:0-1174 GCF_000695765.1 Mesitornis unicolor
TCCTCCTCCTCCTCCTCTTCCTCTTCCTCCTGCTGCCGCCCCCGCCGCCCCTTCCTCCAGGTGAGGAAGCCAGCGCGATGGTTACAAAAGTAGGGCTCGTGTGTCAGTTTGGCTCGGGAAGGGGACTGTCCCGCCTCGGCGCTGCGCCGACGTCCCACGCGTTGAAAAAGTGAAGGGGAAAGAAAACAAGAGGGGGAAAGGGACCAAAACAAAGGGGTAAGGGGGGGGGAAGAAAGGGGAAAGGAAGAGAAAACCGGGGGGAAATGGGTTAAACAAGGGAGAAGGAAGAGGGAAAAGGAGGAAAAAAGGGGGGAAGAGAAGAAAAAGGGGGGAAGAGAGGAGAAAAGGGAAGAAAAGTGGGGAAGGAGAGGAAAAAAGGGGGAAGATAGGAAAAAAGAGGGGAAGAGAGGAAAAAAGGGGGGAGAGAGAAAAAAGGGGAGAAAAGAGGAAAAAAGTGGGGAGAGGAAAAGGGGAAGAGAGGAAAAAGGGGGAAGAGAGGAAAAAGGGGGGAAGAGAGGAAAAAAGAGGGAAAAGAGAGGAAAAAAGGGAAGAAAAGTGGGGAAGAAGAGGGAAAAAGGAGGAAAGAAGAGGAAAAGGGAGGAAAGAAGGGGAAAGGGGAGGGGAAAAAGGGAAGAAAAGTGGGGAAGAAGAGGAAAAAAGGAGGAAAGAAGGGAGAAAAGAGAGGAAAGAAGGGGAAAAGGGAGGAAAAAAGGGAAGAAAGATGGGGAAGAAGAGGAAAAAAGGAGGAAAGAAGGGGGAAAGGGAGGAAAGACGGGGAAAGGAGGAAAAAAGGAAGAAAAGTGGGGAAGAAGGGGGAATATGGGGGAAGAAGGGAAGCAAGGGAGGAAATAAGGGAAGAAAGGGAGGAAAGAAGGGAAGAAAAGGAGGAAAGAAGGGAAGAAAAAAGGTAAAAAAAGAAAAGGGGGGGAAAAAAAACCCCAACCCCCCTCCCCAGTACAACAACAACAAAAAAACCAACCCCCGTTTTGCTCCAAACACTACGAGCTGAAGAATGGCTGCGGGTTGAGATATCAAAAATCTCAGAAAAATATATAATATATATATTTATATATCTCTGTACGTCTTCTTATTTAAATTTCACATTCCTCCAAAAGCGGTTTATTCAGTCAGTAGCTGCTGAAGAAGGCTCTTCTGCTGGCCCGGCGGCGGCGGG
>NW_010181079.1:1427-2058 GCF_000695765.1 Mesitornis unicolor
CTTGTCCTATAAAAAGAAAACCGCTGCAACTCATTCGGCTCGGCGAGGTTCGGAACGTTGCTCATCCAAAAAGAAAGTCAAAAAAAAAGTTCAAAAATAGGTATTTTTTTGGGAGGGAGGGGGAAAAAAAACCACACCCCCAGCCTGGCAGCCCCTGGTGGTGAGCGAGGTCCGGCGCGGCTGCTCGAGCGGAGTTAAGAGGTTTGGTGTGCGTTGGCGACGCGTCCCTGCGGAACCAAGGCTGCGCTATGGGAAGGGGATGAGGTGGGGACGAAGCAGGTCGTCCCCTGGAGCATCGGTGCTGGCGGGAGGCTGGGCACGCTTTGGTGCTGCTCAGAGGGACGGACAGCGGTCCCGGAGCTTCCCCCATCTGAATTTCCTCGCCCCGCCACGCTTTAATGTGACGGCCTGGCTGCACCCTTGGCAAAAAAAGGTGCCGGCCTTGCGGCCCCCTTGGCCATCGGCCGCTGCGTGGTGGCCGAGCCTAGGAAAGAAACCCTGCAGGGTGCGGGCCGTGGGACATTTAGCACCAACATTTATTTATTTTCCCAGCTCGGCTGCGGTGGCACCGCTTTTCCGCACCAGCGAGGAGGCCAAAAAACGCGGCGGCGGCGCGCTTTGCTACAAAGAG
>NW_010181079.1:2089-4518 GCF_000695765.1 Mesitornis unicolor
ACAAAGAGGTTTTGCGAGCGGCACCGATGTCCCCACGCTGCTGGGACCGTGGTTGCTTCGACCCGACTCTGCCAACAGGGGCCGGCCCCGGTGGAAACCAAGCGTGCCGAGCCGGGGACGTGCAGCCTTTACGGGGAAGGAAGCCCGTCAGACTCCTCGGGGTACCTGAGATGTGCTTAGCAGTTTCTTACTGACCTGCGCCCCATCTGCTTCTGTTTTCAAAAGGTCAGTGGAGGAAAGCTGGTTGCAGTAAAGGCCCGTGGGTCTCAGCGCCGGGTCATTTACCTGTCAAAAGCAAGATCCGGGCTCAGCCAGGGCTCCTGGAGATGCTGGAGGGGCACTCGCCGCACTCTTGAGCTGAGTTTTGGGGGGATTTGGGAAGGGGATGCTCATGGATGGGGCAGTGATGTCCCTGTGCCGTCAGCTGTGGGGTTTTGGGGTACTGATGGGGGGATCCCAGTGGGGAAATAGGACCTGGTTCACCTTTCTCCTCACCTCCTGCACCTCTGCCTGGGGCTGCTGCTGGCTCTAGGGTGTCTCAGGCCCAGGGAGCATGAAATGCCACCCAACTGCTCAGTGAGAGGGGTAAAAGCCACCAGCTCAGGGCCACCAGCCTCCATCCTCACCAAACCCTATGGCTTCTTCCTGGGGAGGCTGCAAGCCCCATCCTGCAACGCTCCCATGCAAAACCAAGGAGCCAAGCGCATCCTCCAGGAGCTTAACAGCACTGAGACAAATCCCAGCAGCTAAAAAAATCTCGGTCTGGCCCAGGGAGGACCTCACCAAAGGGCTGGGACTGCGAAAAGATCCCATATCCAACTGTTCCCATTCCCCAGCCCCAGTTTTCACAGCTCTCCAGGGATCCACGGCTACAAACGGACCCACCGTGAGGGCTGGAGGTGATGGAGGTGCTTGGTGCAGCCCTGCACCCCCAAGAACGGACGGGACTGACCTGCTCCGAGCACATGGAGTTCATCCCGGGCATCTGCAGCGAGTTCATCTGCATCTGTCCAGCCATGGGGTTCATGTTCTGGACGTTGGTGTTTCCTCCAGCCATGGAGACGGTGATGCTCATGTTGTTGTACATGCCCTGCTGAGCAGGCGCCGCCTGGTTCTGCCCCGCTTGGCTGAAAACGCTGAAAGAGAGAAGGGGAAAAAACCATTATTTGGGTGTATGTGGCACTGGGAGGCACCTCAGGGTGTGTGCAAGGATGCAGGGAGGGAGGTGGCACGGTGGTGGCTTTCCTCACTGTGATGGGGTAGGAGGCACACCAGTGCCAAGAGAGGGATCGTTACAGGGCTTTGGGTGGGATTAAGGATCTGTGTGACACCCAAATGTCCCCTCTGTGCTCTTTGCAGTGCCCTCCTGGACACCGCTCGTCCCCAGGCAGGACAGCTCAAGGCAAGGTGAAGCATCCCACCTCCACCAGCGCTCCCATCGCATCCCAGCCAGCCCAGTAACCTCCTGCTGAGCTGCCTGCGCAGAGCCAAGACACAAAGCAAGGCGTCTCCCACGTGAGCTTTTGGGGTTTTCTGGGTTTTTTTCCCCTCTTTCTGGTGATCTGAAGCTCAAAGCTGACTCATGTATAAAAAAAGGCACCGAGTCTGGTGACTCTTCCCTACATCACAGCTGGCCCCACCTTAACAGGGTCACCCAGTGACCTGCGACTCCTGCTCTCGCCTCAATTTATTGTCACGTTTCCTAAGCCCACTTCCACGAGACGTAATTAAGCCACTCAGCTTAATTACAAGCCAAAGACTTCATTCCTGTCTTACTCAACACACGCACTGAGTCATTTAAATGCTGTGTGCTTCTGGCTGCCTCCGAGGTGAAGATGGGGACAGGGATGATGAGGACAGGGATGATTGTGACTTTTGAAGGATGTCAGCCACGTGTCCTCAGCCAGGTGTCACCTACAGCCACTGCCACCCCTGCCAACGCCTTGCTGTCACCTTGCTGCCTTCTCTCTGTCACCCGTGGTGATCCCCACCGTGATCTTACTTGTTACTCCCCATGGCTCCTTGCTGCCAGGTCTTCATGTCAGGCGATTGGTAGCCCGGTGTCGGCGGGGCCGGCTGCAGCATGGGGCTTTGCGAAGGTGGGAGCTGGGGGGACATCAAGGGGCTGCTGGGGCTGAGCGATGGAGCGAAGGCGGGTTCGCTTTGCTGACCCATGCCTGGGGAAGGACAGACGGTGTCAGCGGTGCCCAGACCCCTGCCAACAGCCCCAGTGTCCTCCTCTTCCCCTGCAACCGCTGCCATTGGAGCACAACCATCAGCATCAGCCTTGACTTTTGCTCTTGGGTTTTTCATAAATATTTTTAATAAATATTTCAGGGATGAAGGAGCAGGGAAAGCTCCTCCTCAAGGGGTTTCCACCATCAGGTGTTCCTTTTTATACAGAATCCCAGAATATGAGGAGTTGGAAG
>NW_010181080.1:0-27248 GCF_000695765.1 Mesitornis unicolor
GGGGTGTCACAGGGAGGGGAGGCAGACCTTGGCCGCACTCGAGGCCGGCCCTGAAGACCTGAGGGTGCGGGCCAGACTGGGGTGTTTGAGGTCCGGGCTCATCTGTTTTTTAAGCACTAACAACTATATCGGTTTCTCCCCCTTTAAGGTCCTTCTCTGCCCTGTCAGCTCTGTCCACTTGTTCTCTAAAACACTTTTCCTCTTTGTGAAGTTGGCGCTAGCAGGCCAAACCGTTCTGCTCCCCCTCCACTGATCGGTCCTGCAGCCGTGGAGGTCTCTCTTCCCCCTGCCTCATCCTAAAACAAATCACAGCAGTAGCACCTTTGCTTCATATTGGAATTACCTGCTGCTATCATTTTATGCAGCATAGCCTTATATGCTGTTCTCTTCCTTAGAACAATTTTTCATCTTTATTAATGTTTAAGTTTCTTTCTGTTAATGTTACTCTGTGTTTGGTAATTTGGCTTGGGAAGGAGCAGTTACTGAGTCTAGTTATGGTCAGATTCTTGCCTTCCTGTGGTATAACTTTGAATCTGTGTTTTCTGACTTCTCCCACCCTTTCTGTGAGGGATACAGCAGTTCTGTGGAAATTTATATATATATAAACCCACTAAGTGAACTCACTAAGTATCTAAGCATCTTTGTTTTTAATAGAGCTTCAGTAAGGCTGAAAACACTTGAGGATCTGGGATTGGTTATTAGCATAGTCACAGCCAGATTACATTACTTTAGTTTGGTAGCCCTTTGTTGACACTCTGTAAGAGCATAAGCGGAAGACAAGACAATCATTTAGCAAAGTCCTTGCAATTCGATACAGAGCACAGCAACTGTCCATAGCAGGTTAGGACCTATTTGTCGAGGAGCTCACCAAATCATTTTTGACTAGCAAGGTCAAAAACTCTAGGAAATGAACCAGAAAACAATCTAAATTGACAAGGACATTTTTCTATGGAGATCTGGGAAGCTGTTTGCACAGAACAAGCATCTGCCTGGAAGGCTGCAGAAGACTGTGGAAGAGTACATTATGGGGGGGGGTTATAATGGCAAAGCTTTGCCAAGCTAGGTACTTAAATTGTCCATAATGTTTGGGGAACGGCAAGTCCTTCTAAATTATCTTTTGCCTTGACTGTTAAGATTTGCTTTAATCACTGAACGTTGTGTTGATAACATGATCTGGTGTTCACAGACTACTAAGGGGAAGAGTTGCACCCAGACTGCCAGTGTGTTTGGTACACAGGGTGACTGAAGCATTGCGGAGTTGGCACCCCAAAGTCGTCAGACCTCACACTTGAGGGGACATACCCAGACGGGAGAAGAGACAGCTCTCCTGGTACTACTGGTGCCTGTGCCAAGAACAGTTAAGTTGTCTCAAGCTTGTTGAAATGTTGGCAGTAGCACTGAAGAGTATCTGTGAAGAGAAAAGAGCGAGAGCAAGACAGTAGTAGTTTCAAATGGTCTGTTGGTAAATGTAGAGGTAATCGTGTTCAATTTGTAACAGCTTTTATTAAGTATTATTTGCTATATAAAAGTGTTCAGAGTTTATGTTATTCTCTGTGTGTTTTTCTCTGAGGAAAGTGAAAGACCATTTTGGCTCCTAACCTCAGTGTATGCCCCACCACTATTTTGAAGGAGAGCTACAATAAGCCTGTGAAGTCAAGCAGAAAATACTGGGCATAAGTGAGAAAGATAAAAAGAAATCCAGTGTTTCCCCACATAGCTAAGATAAACCAACACTGTTCGCTAGTTGAAAAAAAAAAGCTGCTTGTTGTGTCAGCAGAAGCACAAGGTTCAGAGTCTACCAAAAGAGACCAAAGAGTCTACCAAAGCAGAGACAAATGTTAAACTCCCCACTTTTTAATGTCAACACAACTTACGTGCAATAATGAAGTATGAGGCTGACCTGACGAGACAGGCGATAGCCATATTTCAGGTTCAGTAGTTCTCAATAACAGTACTGGAAGAATGCAACCGAGACTGGAGACAGGAACATTATTTTTAGAATCACTAACATTAGGGCAGGGATTAGAAATAAGGATGTTTTTCCCAGGTCATGAGTATCTTAACCAAAAAATGTAATTCTCAACATTTTGAGACAAGACACTGCACCGGAAGTTAGGACCAAAACCTGATGTAGGAGCACACTTCTACTAAGCAAGAAGCAAAGATTAACTGATTTCCTGCTTGAGGAAAGAGAAAAAGAGATGTCTACGATGAGATTTTCTATAGTGTAATTAGGAACCATCTGTCTGCTGCTTTGGATGGGGTAAAAAGAAGGAGGGAGCCCAGGAAGCAGGCTGCAAAACAGGACATATGAACGAAAAGACCAGCACTGGCATTTAATGAGGGATGAGAAAGGACCATGGCCAGCCCGTGTCTGCAGGATGTAGAAAGTTCTTGACGTCGCTCTTTATGCCCAAGCAGGTCTGCAAGAACAGGGAAACAGGTCCATGCCATGAGCTATCTAGTGGCTCATCAGGCAAGCCTTGACTTGCAGTTAAGCCAAAGGATGCAGCTGTGGCTCGTGGCATAGCATGGTGAAGTTCCCCGCACGTGATTAAGACTCCAACCTTGAGACCACTTTTTGTGGAAGGAAATGCTGGTTGTGGGTTTTATTTAGAGGAAACCCAGAAAAACACTGTCACCCTAAGCCTCAAAAAGGAATCCTATAGGGTGAAAGATAGTGTCTGTGTGACATTTTCTTCTAAACTCTAAGTGAATGTGTAGAGGTTTTGGTCTCACTTAAGACTTTGTAAAAGATCAGCAATGCAGTGATCAATATTTCTGAAGAGATGTTAAAACTGTCTTGATTTGTCTGGCATCCTTGGTTTATTGAACTTAAGATGAGGTTTAAACTAATCCATCGATATTTTGTGATCTGCCATTTACAGCTATTAAACCCTTACATAGGGTGATGAATTAATCAGTGGAAACATTAATGGTGACTAGTACTGCTAAAAATTGGGTATTGCAATGGGACTACATGTAACAAATAAATTCTCTTGACCCGAATGCATGTAAAATATTGCTGTGTTTTTAGTAATACCCAGTGGGATGCAGAAAAGCCTTCCTGCTGGTATGCTAAACTGGTCTGTGATCAATAAGAACTGCATGAGAACACGAGACTAGATAAATAAAAATGTCCATATAATTAATGGATTCTCTTCTCCTCGAGTGTCGCATTGCTCTTCTGTGCCTCTGAACTTCTGAGCTCCCACTGCACTGCTGTAGCTGTTTCGCATTTTTATCATCTGCTATTTTGTTTTGGAGTGTGTCAGGGACAGAGGAGCAGGGAAATAATGTTGTGGTTTTGTCGAATTGCTACAACCGGGGGAAAGAAACCCAAACCCGCTAACCAAAACAAATACACTAGCTCCTGTCAGTGTCACATTGTGAGAGCAATGGGACAAGGAGACCTTGAGCTACCAACAGAATGGTATTCTCTACATCTACTTACTCCAGCTGTGCAGCTCATCAAAATCCAAAGCACTTTTGATACAAAATCCTAGGTCTGCCAAAACCACACACTGTGCAAAATGACATTTGCCAACCCAAGTATTCACGTGGCTTTTCTTTTCCCTTGCTTTTCCACTGATGGTCCTTTGCCAGCCGTGTTTTCTCACCCATGAGCTAATGAGTGAGTGAGTGTGCTGGCACATCTATTGATGCCCTTCAATGACATTTTACTCTGGGGCTTTTAAACAATAGAATCCAATGAAAATTCACAGAGTATCTGACCGGTGTCATCTCCAAAACAGCTGATTTCCAGTGCCCGTTTAACTAGGCGGAAATGGCCATGCTTTAACAGAGGTGAAATGGCCAACTTCAATTTGATCATTGGTGCTCATGGATGTTATAGGTCCTCCATGTTCATCAGCTATCTCAACACATTTAGTAAATCTCATTGCCTAAAAATTAACTTAATTCTTAGTATAAGTTGTACTGTGGTGCTGATTTGCATCATTTTGACCTGCTGGGGAGCAATAATAGCTGGTGACTCCACGTGCAGTGTGCAGTAGCTTTCACAGAATCACAGAATCACAGAATGTTAGGAGTTGGAAGGGACCTTGAAAGGTCATCCAGTCCAACCCCCCTGCCAGAGCAGGATCACCTAGACTAGGTCACACAGGAACACGTCCAGGTGGTTTTTGAATGTCTCCAGAGAAGGAGACTCCCCAACCTCTCTGGGCAGCCTGTTCTAGTGCTCTGTCACCCTCATAGTGAAGAAGTTTTTCCTCATGTTCAGATTGAACCTCCTATGCTCCAGCTTGCTCCCATTGCCCCTTGTCCTGTCACTGGCTATCACTGAGAAGAGCCTGGCTGCTTCTTCCCGACACTTGTCCTTTAAAAATTTATAAACATTAATGAGATCAAGGGAAGGAATATGTGGAAGGAAATCCTCTACAAGCAGTGCAGATCAAGTTGATGTGCCCGAGACAAGAAGGGTGTTTCTTGAGTATCTACCATGCAGAAATAGTGCCCCTCTCCAGAAAGGGAGGACTGGCAGGGTACGCTGAGGGCCGGCTGCTCACTGGGGTTGGGGTGATGGGAATGGAGAGGGCTCTCTAGTCTGGGGGGGACATCAGGGCAGGACCTGGCAGGCAGGGCCCATCTCACCACCTCAGCAAGGAGCAGGGCAGCTGGAGGGCACCAGGGGCAGCCCTAATTCTGAGTATCGGGTACCTCCCTGGGGACAGGGGCTGAGGCTGAGAGAGAACCTCAGCAGCTGGCTGGGGAAAAATCCTAGCAGCAGGGTGTTCAACCAAAGGCAGAATACATGGGCTTGCAATCCTAGGGGTAGCACCAGGTTTTCCAAACTTCACTACTGAAAATTCTTAGAATTTCAAAAACATCCTAGAATAAACACATTACTTATACTTCATTTGAAGCAGGTGCTTTGAAAACTCTCTTACGTATCTCAAAATAAGTGCATATCCTGCATTTAACATTTACTAACCTCTGAAACAAAGGCCACCGAAGAGCTGAAAATACAGTTAATTTGCTGCTGAAAGTAGTTTGTCAACTCCTAGTACAAGATCTTCAAAGGTTAAACAGCTATATTTAAAGTAATTTGAACAGATTCATGATTGCTGGGACTGTTCTGAAAGCCCAGGGCATGCCGAGAACTACAGAGTTCACAGTTTCACTCTGTTTTACAGAGTGAAAGACATCTGAATTCAGTCATTCCTTATCTATGTATTTATTTTTATAATTATGGTACCACAGAAATAGATTTGGCAGGGGGGTTGGGGAGAGCTGCTGTTTTGAAAAGATTTATATCTCTGTCAAACGGGGAGCCAGGGTGGGGAAAGAGGGAAGTTCCTGTCAGAGGGATTTCAGACTGTTAGGAGTCACTGAATGGATGACAAAAAAACATAAGAAAATGGAAAATATTTAAGTGTTGTAAATTAGACAGTGCATTATACAGTTCTTTTATCCAGCATCCCATGAAATGAAAAAGAACCCAAACACTAGATTTTGCTTCTGAACTGCTCTGTTCACTGAGCACAAATGGTGAGCTGCTTTTTCTGCAGCAATGAGAGGCACCCGTGCTATACGTAACTGTGTATGCAGTGTGTACACAACTATGTAAACAGTCCCTACCTCCTTCTCCACGAGCACGTTCTCACCAGGTTTTTCTCTTCTGCTGAATGTGCTGCTGTTTTTGCATAAGATCTAAAGAGCAAAAGCTTTTGAACTAGACAGTGCCAGACCAGATATTGATTTCCTCCAGTGTGGTGCAAAAATATGTTTCTCCATCACTTATTATAGGGAATGGGTGAAGGAAGCTTCATTCTTCCTCTCTGTTTGAAAACCCAACTTCAGGACCCCAGGGTTTTCTAAAAGACAGCAGAAGTTTGTCCTAGATCTCCTCCAAATTGTAGTTCAGCATCTAAGTCACCTCCTGCATATACCAAACTCAGAAAAGTTCACACCATTTACTTGAAGGCATCTGAACGAGGCACCTCCATTGAAAGCTTAGTCACCCATTTTCCCTGTGGGGAAAGTGGAGGGAGACAGCCCTCTAGAGGTGTCTATTTTGCCCTGTTGAGATACAAATTCTTTTCTGGAAATACCACCAGAGGAAACATTAGGATAAGCATTCTCTTTCAAGTATTTCAGTTAAGTAGCTGAAATGAGAGAGCATGATTTTTTCTTGAAGCTCTCAAACAGAAATCTCCTCCCTGGGATTTCTGTTGTCTAATTCTTCGAACTATTGCTCCAGGTTGTCTTGAGTCACTGCCCAAGCTCCTTACAGAATTTATTGCAAACTGAGGACCTACTTACGTGAACCTTTCACAGCATCTCATCATCATCCACAACTTTGGGACTTCCTGAAGTCAACACAAGGAGGAAGCCTTCGTGCCCAGGTCAGGGTGACGTGTGAACAAAGGTGCTATTAAGCAGCCAACAAGGCTCATTATGGGGTTTTTCAGGGCAAGGGGAGGGGAACAGTGCTATTAAAATGTATATTATTCTGGAATGCTTATGTGTATTCCATATTCTCTATGACCAGATCCTCAAAGGCTCCCAGCTGATACTGGAGTGCCTTAACTTCTGACAAAGTCTAACTTAAAGTTAGGAGCCTGAATATCATGGCCTATTAGACACTATGTTCAGGGATGTGAAAAGCTGATGATCTATTTATGAAAGGCCTTGTTTACAGGCATGTAAATAATGCAGATAAATTTTAATTGTTTCCTGTATTAACAGTAAATAGCTGCTGTTTGGTATCCCTTGTACAAACAGTGGATCCCACAGAGTAAGACAGATCATAGAAAGGTTAGATTAAGTTGAGCTTCATCTTGCACTGATGGAGTGGTACAAGATGGCAAGAGTATTACTGAGGTCCACAAAAAGACTGAGAAGAAAGAGAGGAATGATAATACTCATAAATCATACCTCAAAGGCACAGTAAATTTCTCCTTCTGCATCAACCTGACTTGAAATGACTTCTAATTAAAATTATGCTGCAAGGTGCATATGGTGACTTGAAAAATCTTGACCTGTGCTCTTAAGGCTTTGATTAAGTAATAAAAGCCTTAAAGAAATGTCCAAACATGAAACAGTGCCAGACAGTTGCTTGGTCCGGGAAGGAAACAGTGATTTGGGGCATCACTGTGGCCTGACTATGCGGAAGTGCTTGTTGCTGTAACGCCGAGTGCTGTGAAGAGCACCGGGGACTGATGCAAGTCCTGACTCGAGTCCAGGAAAAACAACAGTGCAAGCTGGACTGAGGCCTTGATTCTGAGATAAGAGGATGGTCTGTCTCACCCGTGGTCAAAAAGGCAGGCTGAGTTGTAGTCAACTTGACTTTATTTTTTCTTTTTGTGGTTTTGCACTTTGTAGATGCCCTTGCAGGCTTTTATCTATTCTAGGAGTCCCATGAGATGAGAACGTTCACGCTGATTTCATGGAATGGACTGAGAAGTTTCAAGAGGCTCTCTGAGAAGCACTTTATGCCACTGGCTAAAATCTGAAAGACAAATTTACAACAGAATAGGGAATTAGGCTGAGAAAAAAGAAAAGAAAAAGACTTATGCAAGAGACAAAAACATGGCAACAGCAACAAAAACACATTTATCTCTGAACCCAAGGGCTATTACATTTTATTCTCTGTAGAGAGAAGAAAGAATTAGAATTCTATTTAGATATTTTCAATTGAAGGGCATGGAAGTAGGGGATTTGAAACAGATATTTATGGCTCTAAATAATCACTTTTCTAGAAAGGGAATAGAAAGTTCATCCTGTAATGCACTCAGAAAACTGCTTACCTAAAGTCACCATCATTTTACGAGGAACCTCATTACATACTTGTTACTTGAGAAAGAAATCCCGTACATACAAAGCTTAAACAATGAAAGAGGAAAATATAGATACTGGTTTTCATCTGTCCACTCATTTCAGAAGGTCTCCATTGCAGCAACATCTGAGCATCCATGGATTGCAGCCAGATCATCAAAACATCCACAGAATGTGCTAGAGTTTCTCTTATTTACTCTTAATGGATATTATTACTTCCTATCACAAGTTTTTTCAGTCTGGAATTTAAGCTCTACCTGCATTTTTTTACTTCTCACTGGTATATATGAACCATATCAGTATTTGGAGAGTGCAGTGGAAGGAGAAGTAGTAGGATAAAAATGAATGGTGTTTAGTTTTCATTGATTAGATCGAACAGCAAACAATGTGAATTGGGGTAGACAAAGAAGCCCGTTATTCCATTTTTGGGTGAGATTAACTGCTAAGTAACACTAGAGCTTGCACAATGGTCTAGAAAACTGCTATCAGACTAAAAGGATAATAAAATGTTTTGGACAGAAATCCAAACAATGGTGAATAATGAATATCTAGCGATCTATAATTCTGACAAAGGTTTTTCTTTGAGGCTATGTGTTAGAATTACTTGCACATACACATGCTCAAAATACTGCAGTACTCAGCATGATTTATGTACTTGATAAAATGCCTCATAGTAGCACAGAAATAGATTTACACCAGGTGCACAACAAGCAGACATGCTACTTTTAAAAGAACTAAAATAAGCCAACTGGAGTGGGAGCCAATGAGAGCAGATGATCGACATATTTATTTTGAAAGCAACCAGAATGCCTCAACCTTCTTCAGTCACAACTATCTAAAGTAAGTCATGGTAGTCCCAAATTCAGCTAGTCCTGGTTATGGCTCTGTTATCAGATGAGAGTAGGAGTAATTCTTTTATTTGGGCCAACTTTATCATTTCTAATGACTGTCATCATCATTTGCTTTCTCTGTCCATGGTCAGATAAACCTGGGGCGCCCTAAAGCCGTGACTTAAATTCATATAACTAGATGTCCAAATTAAAATACAGAGAAGTCCACAGATCCCCAGGCCCCAGGGACACAAGAGAATAAGCCTGTGCCATAAAGAGTTAATACAAAGTCCAAAGGAAGGGGACATAATTGCTTTGGTGGAGCTGAAGGATGAGTGTGACTCCTTCTGCCAGTATAGTGGCTTCTCTGAAAGAGGTTGGTTGCAACTCTGGAGTAAAACTGGACATTCTTTCTCAATAATTTTCACTAAGGAAAGAAAAATACTTTTAAATGTTGGGATTCAGATTCTGGATTTTAATGTGAATGTTCAAGAAATAGATGCCAAGATTGAGGAGTTTTAGCTCATCAGAGGGCAGTAACTTTACAGAACGTTCGTTTAAAAAATAGTCTGCATGGCAAGGAAAACCATCAATATAATACCAAAGTATGTTCAATGTAGAAAATAGGGGAACAGGATAAGCCTATATCTGGTGAGAAATAGCATTTTCCCAGAATCTAATTCTAGCATCTGAGTAACTGTGATTCAGCAAAATGGAAATCCTGCTGATGTAAAGTTATCATTACCTAAAAGTTTTAAAGGTCACAAGTGTCCTGTCTGTCAGCTGTAAGGACAACGTACTGTTTGGTCAATTTGATATCTTGGCTCTCAGAATTTATGGATGGTGAAAGCATTTGCTGATAAACAGCTTAGGTGACTGTGGAGGCACTTTATAGTGAACACAAATAACTGCTTAGGACAGGACTGGAGAGGAGAGTCAGATAGGAAGAGAAAATACAAGAACAGACAAGCAGATCTGCAAGTGACACAGAAAAAGCAGTAATCAAAGGGTTTACGTGGGCAGAAAAAAGGTTTGGGGACTGTGATAGGTAAAGTACAAGAATTGGACAGCAGAGGAGGTGGCTTTCATGGAAGTACCTTAATCATCATACAGCGATTTTACCTTAAAAACAGGTTGAGGGTGTTGGGGAAGAAGGTGAGGAAACCAGAAAGAAATCAGAAGGAGTTGACTGGAACAGAATGGGTAGAGACCTGGAGGCACAGCGAGACTGGCAATGCACGAAGCAAATTTCATTTTCAATTTCAGTTGATGTGTTGTGTTGGCTACGGGAAAGGTATCAACATGGAGACCCATTTAATGATGTAGATCTCTCCTGGAACTGCAGTAGCATACTTCTGTCGATTAGCATTTTAATGAGTCATAATAAAACAAAATATGTGGATGTAATCTGTGCACAAATGCTCGAGGAAATGAAAGACTGACTAACACCCATTGCATAATTTCAGCGTGGAGAAGTTATTGCCCAATTCGGATGTCAAAACCATGCAAATAGAGAAGCCTTGGTCCTACTGGGTTAATGTTCAATTTGTTCCATTACCATTTCAAACATCAAGAAACACAGGCAATAATATTTCTGATTTGAATATTTAACCTTTATTTCAGTAATTTCTCTTCTGGATGAAATGAAGCCTAGAGCTAAAGCACTCTAATTGAGAATAAGGATCTTCACCTAATTCTGTGATTAGGCAAGGGTCTTCATAAAATAAATCTGGCAATGTTTTCCCTTAAATCAGTATTTCCAGGACAAAAAGGACTGTTCCATAGACCTTCATTTCTTAATTTATTGAACATAGCCATTCTCAAATCCTGAATTCCATCAGAATAACAGATTGTAAAGCTGAGAATCTTTTTTTGCCTTTTTTTCAGTAAGAAAATGGCAATTTATTGAAACCTCAGTGATGTCTGGCTTCTGACCACAGCACCGGGACCCCTAGCTGAAGTTCTGTCAGTCAGCTCCTAAGAAGAACAAAACCATCCTGATTAAAGAAAATAAACTTTTAAAATTATCCTTTTTTTTCTCACAATATTTGATTTGCATGCTTTATCAGAGTAGAAGAAGATTTTTAAATCAGTTTTCCTCACAGTTGGCAAACATTTTTTCTTAAACTACTTTTCTTGCACAATGATATTTAATGTTCCGAAGAATATCATGAAGAGAAGAGAATACAAAGTACCAAATCAGGGAACAGATAGTTGGGTAAATAAGGAATTTAAGACAAGAAGCTGTTAAGCACGCTTCTCTGGCTTCAGGAGTGAGTCCTTTTCAAGGACAAGGGAAAAACAAAATGTACAATGCAGCTCCGTGGCTGTAGGTGTAACATTTTAATAGCTGGCACGCTGCCTGTATCTGATGCACTCGTTCAAATAGGCAGATGCTGGATTGGATAACTGGAAGGGCATGTAAGGACACGGAGTCGAGCTCCTCGCTGCATTTATTATCACAATATCTCACCGGCTGCAGAACGTGGGAAGAAAGTTCCCTGGATGTTAAGAGAGGCTTTACACTGACAGCCCGAGGTGGAGGCTTTTGCCGTGATTAATGGCAACTGAAGTCACAGGACTGCTGAAACTATTCAATGTCCAGCTCAGCAACCGCTTCTAACATTTACTGGTGGAAAAGCCTCTCTCTCACAGATACCAACTCAGAACTTAACTCACATGATTTATATTCTCACACAGGTAATCTTATGCTACCAAATTCTTTATTAGCAGCTATTTTAAAGCCAACACACTTTCATTTTTATACAAAAGACAAATACTTCTGTATTTTTTGGACTGTGTATGGTGGATGGTGTGGCTGATTAGAGACCCCAGGTCTTGTCTCTCCGTGTCACCCTATAGCACCCAGCTGGTAAAGCCTGGTCATCAGTAGACTGATGAAAAGAAAGTTCACCATTTTAGAGCAGAAAGATGGCAGGATTTCCTTCTTGTTTATTATATTTTAGGGCTGACTTTGACTTTCGTCTCACCCAAGCCACTAGGGATGTGTTTTTCCTTGAAAAAACATATAAGGCTCTCTATGTCTCTGGAAATTATTTCTCATGCAAATTTCTTTGCATTTGAAAAGGAAAGCTGATTTTTAACACGTATTCTTTCAGTCTATGGTGGTAGCACACCACGTATTTTATGTACATATTATGTTATTTTTGCTAAAAAGTGTCTCGGGAGAAAAGCTCTAACCCTGTCACCTGGTTTCTAAGGAAAGATGCTCAGATTTGCAGAGCTGCAGAGCACCTACTTGCAGTGGGTGAATCACAGTGCAATACCAGTCGCTCAGGTACGAAAAACAGCTTCTTAGAAAGTACATCCTCAAATATCTGTTGCTGCCATGAACAACGTCACAGGTGGCCATGAGTCAGCACCGCAGTCCGTCCTATTTTAACGCAGAGACCGAACCAAAAACTTCCGCAAGAACATAACACAGCGTGCAGCCACGGCTGTGATGTGCACAGGGATCCTCCCGCCGGCTCGCAAGACGAATTTAAAAGGAAAGGAAATGTTTATTTGCCCGCGCAGCCCTGGCTTTTGGTGATGGTTTGGGGATTTTTTCGGTTGGGTAATGACTGCTCTCTGCTACTTGATAGCTGAGGCTGGCAGCTCTATGGCAACCGGGCTGCGGGAAGGGCGGAGGGGAAAAGTCGCTTAGCAACTGGAAGCTTTAGACAGGCAAGGCTGGTTTAAAGCACAGCAGTTAAAAAAAATAATCATAATTTTAAAAACCCAACCAAAACAACAGCAAAAAAGCAAGAATAATACTCTCCACAACAATCCCACAGTTGCTACTATCAGAAAAGATGAGATGATTAAGATTTAGATCACAAGAGCTGAGGATTTAGAAGAAAAGAAGAAAAAAAAAAAAGCATGACAAAGCCAATTAAAAAAAGGAGCCAGCAGCTTAGTGAAAAAAGAAGTAGAGATATTTTATACTGATCGTCCTAGATGCAAGCTTCATCATTGCAAGCAATAGCCCTCAACCAGTCCAGACTACTGAGATCCCAACCCTGTCACACAAAGCAGAGCTCCATGGACAGCATCTCTTCAGCTGGGAGTCCAGAGGGGCATGGCGGGTGCAGTCCCGAGCCCCCTCACAGCACCCGGCCAAGGCTCCCATGGGCTGCTGGCACCCAGAGCCCGCTGGCAGTGGGGCCACTGCTCCTGGGGAGGTGGAAGGAGCAGCGCCTGCATGGTCTTGCTGCTGCTTGTTATTATTTATAGCCTTTGTCTGGCATGATAAGGGCTCTACGGGCACGAAAAAAAGAATAGTATGAAAGGTTGTCCAATACACCGATTCGGATTTTTAGCAATAATTTTCCAGAGATGTTTTTCCAGTGCTCCAGGCGCCCTAACACTTCATTAATAATGCAGTAAAATCCCAGCAACATTACATTAATCACTCTCGTGGGAACCCAGCCAGTCAGGCACCTCTTTTGCAGTCCTCCATCCTCAGCCTTCTCTAAGCGCTGTCTCAAACAGACGTCTTTCACTGCATGCTTGGAAAGCTGCCCAATTTGAGCTATTTTGGACTAACAAAGGGACAATTTCATCCAAAGACACAGAACTCCCACAGAGCTGCTGCCCTCCCCCTCTCTGGTGCAATGGGGGGTTGTGTGTTTCTGCTGACCATTGCCCAGGCAGGAAAACATGAGAGGAGAGACTACATTGGTGTCACCTTCCTTTTTAATGTCTACCTGGAGACCGATCGGGAGCTAACGCCCATCTGCAGGTACAAGGACCTACAGACTCCTTGCAGTGGGGGATCCAGTGACTGCTATATTCTGCGTACACCACAGCGTTTGATTTTGGAATTGCTTTTTTTTTTAATGCAGAGAAATCAGTTTACTACTGGAAATGCCTGATGAAGCAAAAATGAAAATAGACACTTGGAATGTGTCAGTCTGGTCAAATATCAGCGTAGTCAAGTCACAGGGAGGTTGGCAGGCAGATCTGGATGGCATCAGGTTTTTTTCCAGCCAAGCAGCCCAACCAGCAGCCAGAATGAAGACAGTGCCCCAGCTCCTGGCCACCTTTGCACCTTGGCTGGCCTCAGCAGCTGGTCCTGTCCTGGCTCCTGGCCTGCTCCCTTGCACCCCGTGGCCAGTCCTGTCCTGGCTCCCCACCTGCTCCTTCACACCCTACTGCCAGTCCTGTCCTGGTTCCCCGCCTGCTCCCTCACACGCCATGGCTGGTCCTGTCCCGGCTCCCCACTTGCCCTCTTGCACCCCATGGCCGGTCCTGTCCTGACTCCCGGCCTGCTCCCTCGCACCCCACAGCCACCAGCTGCTGACGAGCAGCCAGCCGTCTCTCCGGCTGCAGCCTCGCCACCTCCCAGGCTCCCTGGCTGAACCAGTGTTTTTTTCAGGCTTTATAATGCCACCGGATTTTGTGTTCACGTTTACCAGCAGCATTGTCTCCCCAGTAGATAATGCTGACTAAATTGATACTTTACAAAGGCACAAAGGAGTCAGCTTGTGACTGATACACAATACTGGTTAACAAGACGCGTACAATGGTGGTATTAGTGGGAGGAAAGAAAAGCTCAACTTTCTGTCAGTCATAGGTTCATTAGAAAGTAAAGAGTTGTTAGCAGGCAGAAAAGCTCTTTAGATGCATGAAAATGGTACGAGTTCTGAAAAAAAAATAAGAGGAAAAATTAATCTTGCTTTAATGCTGGTGGAACTAACTCAAACTGTCTTCCCTTAAGTAACCTTTTTAAATAGAATTCTGAAATATGTACATTAAAATAATAAGATCTACAAATATCTCATTTCTCTTTGTTAAGAATTTCCTCAAAGCATTTTACATACACTTTGGTCAGAGATTGATACTGTTAGCCTGAAGCTTCTTGAGGAATGTCAGACATTAGTGTAACACTAATAACCAATAAAAGCTTCTAGAGTTACAAGAAATAAATAACCGGAAAGGTACATTATCTTTTCCTTTTGTCTCTTCTAATGTTTTTCTGGAGTTCAAGGAGTTCTTACAGTCAGGATGTGAGAAGGAGGTATATAAAATGCTTTAAATCCTCTAGTCACACACAGAGGAAAAAGGCTAATTGCTACAGACAGCTTGCAAATTTTTCTTCAAAAAATGTTCAGTGATTCTTGGATTTAAAAGTCTGAGAGACATACCAGCGAGCCCTAGTAGCTAGGTGTTTATTTCATTTTTTTTCACAGCTTTGTGCTCATCGGATGAGCTATGAGAGCCTCCAGTGCAGCCTGGGAGTCCTGCTCCTTTATTGCTGTGCAGTGTTTTTGGCTGACAAGTTGTACAAATATTATTGCAGTCCTGTTTGTCTTGGAGCAGAAATGGCAAAATGTAACCCACCTCACTCACATGATCTTACAACTCAGATAGCCATAGATTTTTTCATTGCCCACGGAATAAGGTACCACACTCAGTCAAGGACATAAGAATTCCCGATAAAAGTGTTGAATATGTAGATTCACTCATCTCTTTACGTTCTCACTCTCTCCTCTGCTTGAAAAAGGTCCCAAAGGTAGAAAAGTCGAGGTATTAAGAACATCAATGTAGGACATACGAATATTGGGAAGAACATGGGCGCTATCATTTACTGGGCTGCTGGCTGCCAGTGACACCAGTGAGCTACTGGATTAAACTATATAAGATATGAGGGTTAGTTTGACCTTGCTTTGGATGCCATATATTGCAGCAAATAATGTACATGTTGGTAAGGAGAGGCAATTTAATTATTTTTTTGTTAAATAGTAACTTTTGGGAAAAGATAGTGGCAGGATCTAATTTTAAAATAACCCTTATCATTTGTTTTCTGTAACAATGTTCTAAATTATATATGCCCTTAGAGAACAAATAAGAATACGAAAAAATGAACGTGATATATGCAACTGAAGATTGTCATAACAGATGCAAAAGCAAGCTAAGCTTGCTCCGGCCATCTGCTTTCTTCACTAAATTATGAGTATTTCACCTTGAAAGTTTAACGGTCTTCACCAGAAGTTTCTTGCACCCCAAAAAGCATGACTGTTTTCTGCTTCTTTATGCAGGTAGCCTGTGTTATGATTTCCATCACTGGGAAAGCCTGTGAAGACAAATGTGTTGTCTGAGTACCATCTAGTGGAGGGAATGCTGGAGAGATATAAATGAATGTGCTGGACCCACCACCTCTCCTGGGGCTTTCCTGGTCTCCCTCCTTCCCTGCCTTGCTTCGTCGCTGCCCTCTCTGCTGCTGCAGTCACATCCACTGCTGAGCACTCACTCCAGAAGTGACTGCTGAATTTGCAGAAAGGAGAAGAAATTATTTGCAGTGGGAGCCAAGCCCATCAGGGCAGCATCAGGTCTTTGGGGAAAGAAGATGCAAGCCCGATCTTCAACTTGTCATCTTCAAGTTGTGCAGAGACTTTTTCAAGGCTCTCTCTCACAGAGGCTACCTAGGACTGAAATGCCTTTTAATAATACAGACCATCAAACTTCAGAAAATTTTTAAATTTTACTTTGTTTTCTGAAGAAATTTATAGGCAAACCACACGTCAGTGATGCCACCTGTTTCTTATTTGACAGCAACCATCTGGACAGCAAATACTTTTAAGCCAAGAAAGACATTGCAGTCTGCAAGGGAAGATAGAGAGCTGTAATTTAAATGCCCCAATGTCAACCACACTATGAAGAATTATATGTGGCCCAAGGGAGGGATATATAAAATGGAAAGCATGCCTATAACAATAAGCCTTGCATTAGAGGAAACCGTGATTAAATATGTAATATATTGGCTTGAATACCCTCCTACTCACCCCCTTTCTGTTTGCAATGACCATTAGACAACAGAGAAAGCCTTTCCAGAGATTAAACTAATTAAAATTAGAGGTGGAGAAAGCAGAGCAAAAGTAGCAAAAAGCTGAGTGGATGCCCCTCATTATCTCCTTCATTCACACCCCCTAGACATCAGTGAAGTAAACAGCCCACGCACACAGCTCAAATGTGGCTGACTTCTGGCCTCTGGCTGCTAATATGAGTCTCTCCTTCCCCTCATCTTCCTCCTCAGTGTCTCATCAGTCTCATGTTCACCTTCTCCTCATTTCTTTCTACTTGTCTCTCAGTTTATTTGGTTCCAAAATCTTAAAATAAAATGAAAAAGTAAAACCAGATAGAGCACTGGGAAACTTAAGGCCTGTATCTCATTGCAGCAGGGCAGTGCTCTGCACAAGTAAGAATAAAATTTGATAGAGAGTATAGGGCAGTAAGGCAAGAATAGGAAAACCACTGGAAATTGAAGTGTATAATTTGCTTTTGGAAGGTGGAGTACTGAGCCAGGCAGAATAAAAAGGCGATGATTTTTAGTGCTCCTTGACTAGCTGGCAGTCCTCCCATCTTCAGACTGAGTGCTAATTTTTAAACCACACAAAGTGTCTCCTGGGGCCGCAGAGTGCATCTGTAAATGAGACCCAGGGGAGGGACGGCAGGCTCCAAGAACAAGAGAAGTGCCTCAAGGTAGCAGTGAGACAAACAAACCAACAACCCTTTATTTGCATTATCTAAGCTCCTTATAATGGTAGTGGCCACACAGCAGTGATCAAGAGAAGAATTACTAGTGACAAAAAGAGGAGGGAATGACTGTCAGCCAACAAGGTGACAGTGTTTGCTATACTCTTAGGCCATAGCTATAGCATGTATTAGTTATGATTAGTATGAGACATCCAAGATATTTTGGCATCAAACTTGGGTATCTGATGTTTCATCAGGAGGTGGAGTAGAAGGCCTTTCCCATGTAATTCTCCCAAACACAGGTATCATGAGTATGAGCGTGTTATCGCCATGGCTGTGGTCTGTGCTCCATCCAGCTGAGACAAGCAGAAGACTTTGACTAGACCTCCACCTCCTTCAGCACCAAGGGGGAGTGTGCCTTCAGCAGCCAGGTCCATGCTGGAGGACCTTGAGGGACAGGCCCAAGCCAACATCCCCTGTAGTCTCAGTAGCACGTGGAGATGCTAAAAACCTAACATGGTTATCTAGACCAAATTCTTGCTACACGTACATTTCACACCTGAACTGTGTGACTTAGTATGAGAACATTCGGCTAGACTGGTTCCTCTGCAAGACCTGCTGATACCTAAGATCTGGAGAGGTAATTCCTGAGACCATGAGCCTAGAGGAGAGGGCATGGTGTTGGGTATCAATGCTACTAACTGTGCAGCCATGCAATGTCCCTAAAGCTTAGTCTGCAAGAGGAGGAGGCTGTTCAAGTAAGCACAGGCAAAGGGAAGAGAGGCAGAGAGCAGGAAGAGCCCATCTGTCTCTGCTGTGTGGTGAGTCCCATGGCACTTCCCTGCTGTGTCTGTAAGCCACACTGCCAAGTGAATGGAAAGCCTTATTCTATTTCCAGTGTCTTGCTGGGAAAAGGAGAGGACATTCGAGATCAATAATAGAGCTTTGGCTAGGTTTGCTGAGCGACTGCTGGCTTGTGCTGTGCTGCTCATCAGCAAGATCTGGGAATGCTACCAAAAGCCCTCAGCTCCCTGGGAATTGCCTTTACTGGTCTGGAAATGATTGCAGAGTGTCTTGTGTGAGATGTTCACTTCCTCCTCCCAACACAAGTGACTGCATGTGTCAGGGAGAAAAGGTAATGTTCCTGCAGGAGCCTGAAATCCCAGGGACCTCTGCCCAGAGTTGGTATAAAAGGTTTCTCCCTGGTCTTGGTGTTTTCTCTGCTTCTGTTCCTCTGTCCTTAGAAGGGAGCAGTGCCTCTTTTGTCCCAGACTGCATGAGAAAGTCGTGTCAGTCAGACCAGTTTTTGGGGGATCCTGTCCTGTAAGTGCCAGCCTCTGACCAGAACTACGTGGACAAGACTGCACCAAGTGCGACTCCTTCCATCCTACTCCATCTTCCAATGCTATCCCAGCAGGTTTTACACCCTTGGACATGCTGTACACATACGCAGCTTCGTGTTACAAAGCTACCACTCTGGCAAGCTGCAACACAGGTTATACATTACTTCAGACATCTTGAACTGGCCAAAAACACATGAAAAGAAGCATTTTCCATCAGACCACATGGACACCACATGGGATGAGACAAGTTGCAGGGCCAAGAGCTGTGTGGCATGGATCTGTCTGTGCTTACCACTTGGCCTCAGCACTGAGGGTTAGCTCCCGGCTGTCTTCTATTTAGCAGTGTAGCCACAGGGTCTAAGTAACATTATCCAGCACTTTCACAGATAGAGTTGTAATAACATAATATTTTTATTATTAATATAGTTCAAGCTTAGAAAATAATTGTAAAATTCAGCTATCTTCCATAGGTGCACCTTCAGACTTCTTGAAGAATAAGGTTCAACATTTCTGAAGAATAATTTAATGTTGAGTTACATTCATATCCTGCATCACTAAATACATTCTAGGCCAAAGAACACATGCATAGAGGTGTGGTTCTTATTTCTTCTGATTTCTTCTATATTTGAGGAGATTGCAGGTTGCTTTTTTTTTTCCTATCAAGAAAAAGTATAATGTGGCATGCATATGGCTATGATATAGATGCTGTATTTGGAAATACCAGAAAGATGGAATTTCAAGAGCTCTTAAACTGAAATAATAAATCAGTTATCATGGACCCAACAATATTCTCTCTATACTATAGCAGCCAGAGTAAAATTAATTCATAAAAAGTAGAGCCAGAAGGACTTGGCCAAACACCTATTTACCTTAAGAAAGAGTTAAAAAAAATTGATGCTTCTGGAAGACGTCAGTTCAATAGCATGAAATGCCCATGACCAATAGTAAAAATCTACTCAGTGAAATAGATGCCATCTGTGTATTCTGGCATTTGGTAACATAAACAGCTTTTGATATATTTCGACTCAGAAGCAAAACTAGAACCGGTAAACCTTCCAGAAATCATAAAATAGAATAAAAGAGTATGAATTCACATGTTTCAGCAACTCATATTTCACATTTGTAACTCAAATTTTGTTCCATGACTTTATGACAGAAACAAGAAGAGGGAGTACAGTTACAGCAGCCAGAAAATGTCTTTGTTGTTGACAAAGATTAAGAAAATGCCTGCGAGAGGCCCAGTGCCAGAAGGTAGCGCAACAGACAGCCACAGTATGGATCCTTCCAGCTCTAGGCCTGGCCTGAGTCTGAGTCATCTCTATTACGAGTGGGCAGTAGCTTTGTAATACAGAAGTAATTTCTTCCTTTTTTTTCAATCTGCATTTGAAATGTGGACTTCTGGTAACTTGATTCACCCATGAACCAAATATAAGTTGGTCCGATCTATTTTATGGGAACACTAGTCTGACTTATATGTCCACTTAAATCTCTGTGCTTACCCTATTTGAGGTAGGTTCAATTTACTTTCTTTAAGTCTTTTATAGCTCTTTTTGCTAAATGGAAACACAGAAAAACTCTATTTTGAGAAAGATTTGCTAGGAAAAAAATAATGAACCAGTGGTGTGGAGTATCATTTTTTGGAAGGAAGATCATATTGGAAGAAGATGCTGTTTACAGCCTTAGCTCATGCAGAACACTATTCCCGAATACTGCCAGTGTTCACAGGAAGGCTGGTAACTATTTATATGAATCTAGCAACAATATGTTTTACACTTGGCAGAAACCCAAGGAAATGCCACCGTTACCTGAAATTCGGATTTCCTTGCTCTCCAGTTGAGCACCGTACCTCTCCTCAAATGCACACGGTGAGGCCTGAAAATTGTTGGTGGCTGTAACCTGCCTCCATCTCGGTGCTATCTGAATCACAAGGCACTTCTCTGCTTTGGGCTGAGGGGGCTTTGGTGATGATGGATAGTGGTGGACCCAGCCATGGGTAACGTGAGCTGCAGAGCAATGGGGGTTGGATTGCATAAAGTAGTGGGAGCAGAAGTAGGTCTGTCTCAGAAAGGTACCTAGATATAGATGGGATGTGTTTCATGCACAGGTGCTTTTTCTAAACCACAAACTAATTGATTTTATTCAAAGTACCAGAGAAAACAAACCAAAAAACCCCAAACACCAGTTTTTATTTTCAGTGTTTTCTGAGGAAAAGAGGACTGACTAGATCTGCAGAGGAAATTAGGCACTAGAGTGCTCTTGTTTTCCACTCAATACCTAACATAAAACGCTTTAATGTTCATTGCAGATGAACTGGAATCCGGGCTGCTATTATACCATGTAATTGCCAAGGAAGCAACTGGCGTCAGTTTCCAAGAACTGAGCACAAGTTGTAGCATCATAAACGACGTGTCAAGAGAGTCCACAATGAAAGCCCAATTTATGGCAAGTCAGTGTTAATGGCAAACATCATTCTCCTGCTCTGCATTGACCTAGATTGGAAAGTCCTAAGCAAGCTGGAAATCTGTCCAAAGGTCTGTAAGTATCAGATATTTTAGGAAGTAAATTATAAAAAGTATTTTAAAAGCTATTTTTTGAAAATGTTGGCTGATACCCATGCTGAATGCATAACATAGTCATTTATGAACTTTGCACTGAAGTTGTCAATGTAAGTATTGACATAGTAACTGTGCTGTACTTCATATATAATGACAAAACATTAGTATTGAGAAAAACAATCCTTCAAAGCTGAAAGCCTTGGTCCTGCATACTTTTTGGGTTTTTTCCAATTTGCTAAAAAGTCAGTTGGACTCTGCAAAGGCAGAGGGACAGACATCATCATTTCCCTTCTGCCAGCTGAAAGGATTTTATGGGGAAATTGAAAATATGAAATGCTTTGCTGAATAGTTGACACTAATGTCTGGTTTAGGAGCATAGAGGGAGGGGAGTGGTTCTATTTCATGGTGTCTGGATAACTTTCATCAAGGAGGGACTCAGTAAACAACTACAATGCTATTTAAGCAGTTAATTTAAATGTGAGGTAGTGTCCCACACATTGAAATGTGTTGTTTTCTTTCCAGCCCTCTAATTTCCAAAAAACTATTTTTGTCAAAATGTAGTTTATAACATATCATACAACATATTTTAAAAGAAGAGCTGAGATGGGTTGTTCTTTGTCTAAAAATTAAAGAGCCCCACCACTATCATCATAAATGCTGCATTACCTTTGAGGTTTGGCAGGCTTTTAAGGTCACCTCTCTTTAAATTTGAAAATGCTTGCTCACATTCAAGTCTTCCTGCCAGGAGGACTCAATTCCTTAACTTGCACTTATATGGATGGCTACTTTACTGTTTCTTTAACTGAACTTTTATGCTGGCTGCCTGCTGTGTCCTGAGTGCTGCGAGCATTTCAGAAAGTAGGTGCATGCTGTGAAGGCAGCCCTCTCTGTAAATAATGTTCCAATTAATAAGACAATTATACAGCTCTGCAGTACTTTATTGGTGTTCTCTGTTACTGCAGTGTTGGTCAGAGCACGATAGTTAAGAGAGCATCAACATTTTTTTATAAGCCCTTCTCTCCAGAAGCTTAGACTTAGAAATTCATACCACTCTGCTAATTCAACATCGTGAAAGAGCAGAAAGGCATGCATTTTACAGTGTTTATATAAAATTGTTTATAGATTATAAGAGTAAAATTAAAATGAGAAGCGGGGATTTGGTTTAGAGTCTTTTTATATGAAATGCTTTCTACTTTATGGGCTGTAAGAGTAAAACCAGAATGGAAATGTATCTTCAGTTATGTTTTAAAATGTTTACTATAACTCTCCAAAGGCATTTTAAACTGAGATTTTACAGGTCATTATTCTATTACATGAATGGGTCCTGGAATGACTGTAGATTGAAATTTCCAAGGTCCAGACAAAACCTGTAAAGACCTGGCTCGAATTTAGCTGTCCAGCACACAAGATCCTGCACCCCCCCGCTGAGCTGCTGTGTCCCCCTGAGGATGCCTGTGGTCTACAGCCACTTTGCTCTCTTAGTTTAAGTTCCCCAAATGCCCAGGTTTGTGCTTCTGGGCACAGGAAGAGTTTCTGTCTGAACCACTTGGTGCCTATGCCATGTCTTAGCCCAAAAGAGATGCAAGAAGTAGTTGCTCTTTTTCGCTCCAGGCCCTGACACTGTGAGGGAGCCTCAGGCTGTCCCTTCACAGGTAATGACAACCTGAAGCGCTATCAAAATCCCACTACTGCTTTCTTTCAAGAAGATATTTTGTGTTTTTACCATATGATAGCTTTTTCATCAAATAGTCAGAGAACTAATGGAAGAAGAAGGTTGTCCAGGGTGAGGCCAAGAAATAAATTAAAAAGAAAGAAAACAGAAAGAACAGATCTTACAGCCCAGTGTTGAGAACACGTGCATGGAGGTGACAGTCCCAAGTCTCTGCATAAAATGCAGATACAGTCTTCCATCAGGTTCACCTCTGAGTACATTGATGTATATACACATATAATCACTTACAATGTTATAAGAATCCTATAAAGTATATTTCAGATGTTATCAACATTAAAATTGCTACTTTAAATAATACCAACATCATTTATCCATGCCTCAGTTGCAGTTCATCCAGCCATTATGAGCATTTTAATTCTGTAAGATGTAGAATGTCTCTTTTATACATTTGAGCAAATTCCAGCACATTGGAGGTCTAATACTCAGTTGAGATCCTTCAGCTCTGTGATAATATTTAATAAGTATAAATTTTGCTTGTCTTGTGCACCCATGTGGTTATGCATTTTTCAGATTATCAGTCTGGAAATCCTGTTCCTTTCTGTCCTTATCAGCTCTCACACCGTTATTGCACGTTATTTACCGTGGCATAGATTTTACAGTATATAAAATACAGAATACAAACTTCAGAGGCTTTTCTAATCTACTTGATGTAAAATCCACTGGAGAAACACCTTTCCTCAGCACCATTTCCTCGACGGGGTGAAGCTGTTCTTTAAACTGACCATCAGCCAAACCACGTGAATTTGCACTATTGTTGTCAAAGGATGTGGAAAAAAACCCAAACCAAAACAGCTGCTCGTGTGTCTGCATTCACTTTTCAGGAGCCTTCCAAGGTCAGCCACTAAAACCAAGCTGTGACCTTCACTCCAAGTTCATTTGGCCTCAGCTTAGGTGCCTGTGGTGGTGGGATCCACACCTGAGCTGGTGGTTGTCTCCCAAAACTGACCTAATCAGTAAATTCACTGGTGTTTTAAGATCAAGTTGAAGTGCTCATTGTAGGATGAGGTGTCTGCATGCTATACACCACTATTGCCCAGCTTTCCATCCCCCATGAAGACAATCTGGATAATTTGTTTTGCTGTTTTGAGGTGAAGCCATTCCTGACTTCAGCATTGCTGCTGACTGCAAAGCACAGGCAGACTGGAAAGCCACCTTGTCATCAGAGTATATTTATGCAAGTTATTAACACTGGGTCAGTATGGTGAAATCCTGAGGGGGAAAAGAGAGCTTCACATTTATTGCAGATATAAGAAACCAGGGAAGTGGAAGAACAAGCAAACTTTAAAAAAATTTAGCTACTGACAACTCTTATGGGGCTGTATGGCAAGCCATGTCCAGAAGAGTGAAAACCACAAAGCTGTGCTTTTCCCATGCTGCAGAGAAGGTTTTTTTCCCTATCAGCCAAACTGAATGTCACTCAAACCTATTATCATGGTTCAGTACCTGGCTGCTCAGCTCAGGATATCTGTGCTGCAGCACATGTAGACTTCATTATGTTTACCTGCAACTTCACACCAGTAGTTTAGTCTGAGTAGGGGATTTATATCACTTGCGTGTTTCAGAGGTGCTGCCACATGATTCTGGTGCAGCACAGATAAGAATATAAACGAAAGCAGAAGCCGTCTTCATCATCTGGGCAGAAGAGCAATGCTAAGCACAACACAGCTGATGTGCTCACAGGGTGTTTTACCTGCTCCCTTTCGTCCCCCAGCCCTGGCAGGGCTGTTGTCAGTGTGACGCAGAGGCCTCAGGTAGCACTTATGTGTTTGCTGGCTTTAATCAGGCTGACTCAAGCACAAAATAATGTCACATTTGAGAAGACAAATTGTATTAGCTGAACCATTACTTTGTGAGGCTACGCATGAAGGTCTGTCAGTAGACCGTGGGAATTGCTAGCGTGAGACTGAGAGAAAACACGGGCCATTTACAGATTGCTGTAATGAGTTGAGTCTACCCATGCCTGCAAAATATAAATAAAGGTTTTCATTAGGCTTTCTGGTGGTGCAAATTTTCGCTTTGTTGGGTGCCCAACGCAGTGCAAAGGAGGTGCACTGGTTTCGGTAGGACATGAACCAGAGGAAAGGCAGTGGTGGGCAGGAGAAACGGAGGGAGCACAATGCAGTAGGAGACACAAATAGACCTCAGTAATGTGATCTTTCTCCACTGGAAACATTTCTTCTCCTAATACATCGCCCCTTCCCATTACTGTTGGTGTAAAATAGCTACTGCAGGTAGGAAATGAAAGCTTCTGGAGGAAGTCAGGTTTCCGCTTCCTGGAGGGTGCAGGGAAGTGTGGACTCATCTGGAGTGGGAGCATTTCCACTTGTGTATGGCTGTGGGGAAGAGGGCAGTGGGGAGGGAGGTATGAGCAGGAACCAGGCTGTCCTGCAGACCATCAGGAAAGATGAATGTCCTTGCTGTAGAATTTAGGTGAAAAAATGTTGTGACAGCTAGAAAAGGTTGGGAAAGGAGGGATGAAGGAGGCAGCTTCCACCACTAACCTCCTCTCCACCAGGAACCAGCAGGGAGCAGCGACGGCTCTGTCCTTGTCACACGAAAAACCCCGCTGTCCTGCAGACAGGGTACTAATGACTAATGAGGTCTATCCCTGGCAGCCAGGGCTCAAACACTATTTTGGGTGCCAACCATCACAGCACGCAGTAATTTTATAGAGGGGTGTCACGCACAGATCCCCATGCCTGTTATGGAGATTGATGTGGCTGGAAGTGCTGTGCCGAAGGGCTATTTTTGGGCTGTTCCTGTTACAGAGCCGAACAGCTGGCTCTGCGCTCTGACAGCCACCAAGGAAAGCCCAGCATGGCTTAAGAGCAAGAGAGCACTGGACAGGAGAAATGCTGCATGGGATATTGTCATGCCCCAGTCAGGTTGTCAGGATCCTCAAATTTCTTTTGGTAGTGTATAAGAGAAGCAATGGAAGCAGAAGAAATAGTAAGAGAACCAAGACACATATATCTACTTTATTAAAATATATGAAAATGGATGTATATATTTTAAATACCTTATTGTTAGGTTTCTTCAGGCACCTTGCTTTGAGTTTGTCTGAGACATTACATTTTCATTTCAGTGTTATCGTAGTATTCTGGAAGCACTTACTCTGAAATCTGTACATTCATACAAGCTTTTTAAGGATATCCAAGTCTTCTGATGAGCTTTGTGGAGACAGACAGTCATTTTAGGTCACTTGTGGGATTACTCTCCAGTGCTTTCCTTTTCTCAGCCTTTACTGTAAGCCAAAGACCTTTGCCAAGAAAGCAGGCCAAAATGAGGGTGAAGACCGATTACAACAAAGTTATTTATAATGACCATAAAATTAAGTCTTATCAAGTGACAGCATTGTCCCATGGTAATAGACAAATTCTTCTTTGTTCAGAAAAGCTAATTTGTATATACAAAAATTCAAGCTGACAACTGAAGCATGACAGTTGATACGTGCAGGATGACTTGCTTTCCTTGCTTTCCAAGGTTTAGTGCATTTATTGCAGCTCTGAAAGCTCAGATGAACTGTTTACATGCCTAACCAGTGGGCCAAAATGTGAGATGTTTGCAAACCTCATAATGTTTTCAGCAGCTCCATTTCAGGTTGTTGAAGACCATTAGTAGTGCACCACAATAACTGGTTAAAAGAAAAACATACTGTTCAAACAAATCTCCATTAAACTGTCATCTTTATTTTTATACTTCTTTTATTGCTATTACGGGGATTTGTGTGGTTTTTTTCTCTGTTTTCTCCCTCTCTCCATTAGCACGGGGTAGAAAGTGACTGCCTAAATGGAGCTTTTTCATGGTTTGAAGTGTACACAAATTGAGCACTGTGCTCCACTGTGTGGAAATAACACAGAGCAGTACAGGTTTTGTTTGGAATTAAGCAATGCAGAGTCGTAAAGCAAGTTCAGCTACAGCTCCTGCAAATATCACAATGATATCTTATGTCTGCTTCTTGCTCACAGGCAAACAACCTTCACCAGGGCCAAATAAACTGCAATGATGCTGGCCTGTGCATTAACAGCAAATAAATGTCAAGGTGGAAGAGTAGGATGTTTTATTAGATTGAGATACAAATAATGAATGGCATCATAATGAAGCTTTTAGTATTTAAACCATGAATGAAAACAATGTGACAGAGACCCTTCCCTGCTTTCCCTGCCATGATAGCCTCCCTGGGGTCCCCACTACCTCTTCCCCACAGGACAAAGAGTGAAGTGTTGGGGCTTCCCCACTGTAAAAATCAGCCTGGCCCCACAGAAGAGTTGATCAGGGAAGCAGCTGGGCTGTGTTTGTTTAAGTTTGTTTAAGCCAAAGTTTGGCTGGTGAGAGAGGGATGAAACCCAACTCATCTCCCAGGTGCCCGGCAAAGGACAAGGAGTGGCATGGTCACTGGTGGCAGCAAGAAAAATGCCAGCAGTACATAAGGAAACAAAATCTTTCCCATGAAGATGGTTAAGCTATTTGCCCGGAAAGATCCTCGTTACCAATACAAGCTAGGAGATGA
>NW_010181081.1:0-4600 GCF_000695765.1 Mesitornis unicolor
AACCCATGCTCACCCCCTCTGTCCCTTTCCCAGGGCTGAGCCCGCTGCAGTGCCTGGATGCTGCCCCCCCAGAAGGAGAAGCCCCAGTGGGCCGGGGAGCCCCCTGGGAGGCGTTCACTGAGACCCTCACGACGGAGCTGGCGGGCGCTGGCTGAGAGGAACCAGAGCGTGGCCCCCGTGGGTGTCTGGGTGGAGAGCGCCCCGGTGGGCGCAGAGGGGAGCCTGGCCTTGGTGAGTGCTCCTGGGGTATCCTGGGCACCCTCCAGGCTTACGGCACCTTATGGTGTCCCCAGGCCTCCTCGTTGGGCCCGTAAAACCTGTGGGGGCCATCAGAGCGAAAAATGAGCTGCTTCCCTATTTGAAGGCAGCCAGGCAAATTATTCCCAAAGAGAATAATGTATTTTGGTGATTTTTAGCCGCTGTGGTGTACACGTAGCCTGGTGGCTGCTTCGCGTGAGCCTGCAGCATCTCTCTGCGTGGTTCTCCTCGAATAAGCTGCGTTTCTGGGGGAGAAACACCTCGGTTTTAAGCACCAGCAGTACAGCCAGCGCTCTAACCAGCGGCTGGTCATTGCTGAATTATTTGTGCCTTGTAGTTTTCGCAGACCTCAGGGTCTGGAGCCGATCTCCGCTGTAAAAACACTTCAGAAAATCTTTATCGCTGCTTATCTCAGGGATTTCTGCTTTCAGGGTTATTCTAAGAGGACTAAAAGTGCATTAAATATAGGATGATGAGTTCAGTCCCCTGTAATTAATGTCTAAACGTTACAGCAGCTCCTGCCCTTCTGAGATGATTTATTTCCATATTGTAATTTAAATCCTGAAAGGTGGAGGTAATATATGGAAATTAATCATCTCCATATTCCACCCAACTTCCCCCTCGGCACAGGGAAACTTTGGGGGGAGCCGAGCTCTTCCCGACTGCTTCAGGGGACCTTCGTCTCCCCCAGGCACCGGAGCTTTCAGGTGTGGGTGATTTGCGCAGGGTTACCGGAGCTTATTTAATATACTTTTAGTCATCATATGAAAAATATATCTGTTAATGCCTCCGGCATCAGAATTGCTAACGAGGTCGCCAAGGGGGGTGGAGGAAGGTGCTGAGGACGCCGTTTTGTGCAGCTTTGGCTTGGTTTCCTCGTTCGCGGTGCAGATTTCTCCCCGTCCTCGTGCTTTGCAGAGCTGGGCTGCCCTCGCCTTGCTGCTGGTTGCGTTCCTGGCAGCCAGCGGGATGTGGGGACTTTACTCGGTGCTTCCTAAATTGATTTTCTGCCCCTTTCCTCCATCCCTGTAGACTCCAATTTTTCGTGCTTTAGGCCGTGTTGCCGTGACACCCGGGAGAGCGAGACCAAACCCGGGTACCAGCAGAACTGCTTGATGAGTGTGAACCTTAAATAAGAAACCTGTTTGTTTTTTTTTCTTTTTGGGTCATTTCTTTCAATCTTTTTCTCCAAATGGTAAAAGCATCCTTGTGCTGCACCCTGCAAACTGCTTCCCCGCTGCGCTCCCAGGATCAGAGGCCGCTCTGTTCCTTCTTCCTCCGGGCCTTGAATATCGGAGCATCCTTTTGTGAGCACAGGGGCTGCCTTGTTTTCGCTTCCCGTGCGTGTTGCAGAGGGTTGAAGGACGAGGTGTGCACGCTCTGTACCTGCCTGCCTAGACCCAACCCAACCTCGTAATAATTTAATAGATGTTGTCCAAGCTGTGATTACACAGATACTGAAACAAGACATTAAATGTGCTCTGGGTGCTGCTTGCCTGGCTCTCAGGTGTGGGAAGGGGAGGCAGCACACAAAACCACACGCACTCTGCTTTTCTCGCAGGCCTCTGCGCCTGCGGTGGAGGAGGAGCTGGAGGAGCGGCAGCGGGCGAAGGCGGCCGCCCTGAGCCGCTTCCAGGGCGCGGTGAGGCAGCGGCTGAACCAGCAGCTCCAGGCACGGAGGAGGCAGCAGCTGCAGAAGTCCTATGAAGCGGTGAGCCCATCTGGCCCGGCCTCGCCGGCAGAAACGCCTCAGAAACCAGCATAAATCAGGGGAAAAACCCCCAAAACCAACAACTCGACCTCAAATCTGGGTGTTAATAAGGAAAACTGAGGAAGTTCATGGCCACGGTGTCCCCTCAGGCGAGGTCAGTGTGACACCTTGGCTCGCTGGAGGCGCTTGCAGCCCTTTGCCTCCCTGTGGAAAGGTCGCTGGGTCCCTCAGGCAGCAGCAGAGCAGAGTCCCAGTGCCCTGTGCCAAATCGGGAGCGTTAACCTGCAGTTAAACACTCGCCAGGCCCGAGCTGGGAAGGACGGGGGTGTTTTTGGGCTGCCTTTGAAGCAAAGCAGCCCGTTTCTGCTCACCCTCTTCCACCAGGGCAGTCAGATAGTTTGCAAGAGACGCTTTTGCGCCGTCCCCACATTCCCAGTTCCCCCGTGGGCTTGTTCTGGGTTGTCCTGTGAAGACCTTTAATCCTTTCTGCGTCTAAACCCCTGCCAGGGAGGTTTGCCAGAAGCTGCCTGTGGAGTGAGAAGGGAAGGCACTGAAATGTCAGCAGCTTTGGCCACCCCTGGGGTGTTTGGGCCATTTCCAGGGCTCACGTAACTCTGCTCGCTCCAGACTGAAAGCCTGCAGATGCCTTCAACCCCTGAGAGCCCAATTTTGTGCCCCTCTCAGCCTGGAGAGCAAAATTGTCCATCCCAAATACCAACATTAAACCAGCAGCTCCTGCGCAGCCCAGGCCATGTCCTGTGAGAGATTTCTTGAAAAGGTCCAGAGCAGAGCCACAAAGATGAGGAGGGAGTGGAGCATCTCCTGCTGAGGAGCGGCTGAGGGAGCTGGGGCTCTTGAGCTTGGAGCAGAGGAGACTGAGGGGTGCCCTCATTCCTGGGGATCCATTTGGAAAGGGCAGTGTCAGGAGGAAGGAGCCAGGCTCTGCTCTGGGATGGCCAATGCCAGGACAAGGGGCAATGGTCCCAAGCTGGAGCACAGGAGGTTCAAGCTGAAGATGAGGCCAAACTTTGTGAGTGTGAGGGTTCTGGAGCATGGCCCAGGCTGCCCAGAGAGGTTGTGGAGTCTCCTTGTGTGCAGACACCCAAAGCCCTGGCCGTGTTCCTGTGTGACTGCTCTGGTGATCCTGCTCTGGCAGGGTTTGCATTGGGGCAGCTTTCCAGGTCCCTTCCAACTCCTGACATTCTGTGATTCTGTGATTTCCATGTGTTTTAACGCTTGGGTCTGTGTCCCGGCAGGCAGAGAGGGAGACCAGCATCGCCCTGCGGTACTGGAACGCTGCACTGTGCCCCAGGATGAACACGTGCCTGTTTCGGAGCCGCCCTGCACCCCTCATCTGCGTCCCGGCGCAGCAACAAGGGGTGCAGAGCGAGCCCTTCCAGCAGCAAGCTGCCGAGGTGAGCCCTTCCCCTCTTGTGTGTCCCATCTCTGCTGCATCCTCCTGGTTTGAAAAGGAGAACAGGCGAATTTTCTTTTACCTCACAACCCTAATATGTTGGTTTTCAATACTGAATTAATTTTTGCCTTACGTTTTCACTCTGATTTACTAAATATTGCACTTCTAAAAGCAGAGGGGTGATGTCTTCTTGGAGGATGCTCTGGCTCCTCATAGATGCAGTCGCTTTTCCCTGCGCACACGGAGTTGTCGTGTTGGAGAGGTGGCACTAGATGGTGCCAGCTCCTTGCAGCTCGTCTCCTGCAGACCAGGAGGATGGGGCCGTCGAATCTCGGCAAATCTGCCTTAGGAACTGCTTTAAGCTTTTTTTATTAGTGATGCTTCTGCTGCGCAGGGTATTTTATAAAGCGTGTGCCGAGGAGCCAGCATTACTCCAGTTGAAGCACCACTTCCCACTGGGCAGGACAATGTGGGTCTGGGGCTTATGGCATCTCAGTGAAGTGATGTGGGAGTGTATGAGCTGTAACCAAGTCCTTTACTGTGCCCGGGCTGGGATTCTGGTGCACTGGGACAGCTCTGGAAGATGCCCTGGGTTGCAAGAAACCTTAATTTGTGCAGCTAATGATGTGGTGAGCCGCGCTCCCTTGACAAAGCACCGTGCTAGGAGCTGGGTGCATGAGGAGGTCTCTTCGGTGCAGCTGAATTTCTCGGCCTCACACAAAGCAGCAGAGCGGCCTCTGGTTTGGTTTTGTCTTTGCTTTCCTAACGCAGCTCAGCAGAACGGTGCAGCAGGTTCGGCGCAGGCTGGCGTCCTGCAGGACCGTGCCCCACGGAGCGGGGGTACCCGAGCCCCCCAGCCACAACTGGAGGCGGGAGGTGAGTGAGTGGCGCCTGGGATGGGGCAAGAGGAATCTGCAAACTGGCGAGGGTCTGGCTCTGATTCGCAGATGCAAGACAGTGAGTTTGTCCAGCAGAAGTGAAGCAAACTGGGCTTTAGTGGCCCACCTGATGGATTTGGTGGCCCGAGGGCCCTGTCCCTCTGTTCAGGATAAAATGGGTGGAAACCTCTCTGTTTGCAGAGACAAGATACAAGGCAAGAAGAATTCAAAAAACATTTCATTTTTGGAGGCTGAGGTTGTGAGCTGGGTACCTGGTGATGTCCACCCTCCCCTTGGGTGCCTCTGTTTCTTCAGCAAACCTCAGCAGATCTTTCACTG
>NW_010181081.1:4631-10860 GCF_000695765.1 Mesitornis unicolor
TCCCTGGTTCCCTGTGAGGATTTCCTCACCCAGGGCTGGCTTCTGGCAGAGAAGTGCTGGCACCTGTGCAGCGCATGGGAGCCCCATAAGGAGGTCAGTCCCAGGTGCCTCCCCTGTTGCTGTGTTGAATTTTATCACTCCAGCTCTTGGGAGCAGCTTTTTGTGGCAGCTTTTATCTGGCTTTCTGTGCCAAGGCCTTTCTTAAGCTGATGTACTTCGCCCTGGAGAGCACCAGCAGCAACCCAACCTGGTATTTGTCCTCTTGACTCCTCTGGAGCCAGTTTCCTGCCATCTTGCAATTCTTCATTCCCATCTCTTTCGCAGGTTCGTCAAAGGTGAAGTAGTTCTCACCTGGAAAATACCTTTTGTATAAGGGCCAGTCAGGCTCTTCCTTATCTGTTGGACTTCAAGGAGGTGAACCTTGTGAGCGAATTACAGAAACGGTGTCATTAAGGGCTCAGAAACCTCGTTGTCTATTCCAGTCGCTAGCCATGCCTTGTGTGTAAGTCCTCAGTGCCTTCAGATGGGGTGATTCATTCTGAGCTATTAGCAGCGCTGCAGCCTCGCATGAATGACCCAGCCACTGCTTACAGAGCACAGCGAGTGAGACACGTGGAAGTCATCCAGGGCAGCGAGAATCAAGTGAGGGATCCCGGGTCACTCCCAGCTGCTCTCTGCAAACCTTGGGCAAGGAGGATTTCACAGTTTCTCTCCTGGTTGGGTTTCCTTATGCTGCTTATCCCAGCCTTTTGATTTGAACCCACGCGTCTGGAGCCTGTTCTCAAATAATTCTGCAACTTCAAGTGGCCTGGGGGGGTCAGCAAAGGCAATCGCGATGCTTCTTGAAGTTACCCTGCAGAGTTCTTACTCCGTTTTTGTGCAGCGAGCTCCTGAGACTAAATCTGGGGAGTGTTTTTAATCGGTATCGTGCCTCCCTGTCACAGTTTGATCTGTTGTGTACTTCTTGACACCAGCGTTGAATCAGGCTATGTCACCAGTTAGGATCGAGCTGTGCTTTGCCTGAGGCCACTTCCTTCTGAGAGACTCAAACAGCCAGACTTGACTGCTCTTGACAAACTCATGCTGCTCATCTTGTTTTCCAGGAGCTCACGGGCAGTTTGCGAGGTGATTTCCTCTCCAAAAATCAGGCAGTTCAACTCTTGGGGCTAAAATCTCCTCTGCTGTACTTCCTTTTCCCCTCCTCTATCCAAAGACAGATGCTCCTTGTGTCTTTTTCTTATCATCTGGGTTTCTGGAGGGGGCTGTTAGCAGCTCATCTGCCACTCCTGGCAGTTACTCCAAGCAGACCCTGCCTGCTTAAAAATCCTCAGCTTCTGGGAATAATCTGACTTTTTTATTCCCAATAATAGTCCAAGGTTTTTACCAATGCCTGACTTGTTCCCTTGATCTTTTTTATTGTACTCACAGCTTTGGCCTTTCTGCCGCTTGATGTTTTTGTCCCTTTGGATCGGTGCTCCACCTCCTCTGTGCCCGTGTGGATCCATGGGCGCAAGAAGGGCTCAGGGCTCAGCCAGGGCTTTCTTCCTGCTCCAGTGGCTTGCACCCACTCAGTGTAAAGGAGCTGTTGCTTCTCCTTCAGTCTCGTTTTCTGCATTTTTCTTCTTATTTTTCCCCTCTGAATAGTTGCATCTCCTGTGGTCAATAATCCACGTTCCCAAGTTGTTCTTCCTCTCCCAGAGCTTGCTTTTCCGGTCCGAAACATTCAGAGAGCTTCTCCCTTGCTTTCCCAAGCAGATACCCAGATGGTCATCGGGGTACCTTATACCATACCTGGCTGCTGGTTCAGAGGATCTCACTCACCTGCTTTGCCTTTAGGGCTTGGTAGCACCCAGAATCACAGCACCCATATTCACAGCACCCAAATTCTTTTCCCCAGCCCATTACTCCCCAAAGTTGTGGTGGTTTTTCTTCTCGACAGTTTCATTTCCTTCCACCTCCAGGGCTTCACAGCATCCTCACAAAGCAATAACGGCTCCTCTTTATTTCCTCATCCAAAGCAGCTCTTCTGGGTTGTGTTTCTGCCGTAACAGCGTTGGCAGAGTCATTTCCACGCCTATCAAATAATTCCATGTTCAGACCAACTCCGGGCCGTGCTCCGTCCCTCCTGCAGCAGAGCCATCCCAAGGGTTCCCTGGCGCTGCTCTCCTCCTCTCGATCCATCCTCTCCCATGCTGAGGGGTGGAAAAAAATCCTGGCTCCGAGCTTGCTTCTGGCATTTTGATTTTTGAGTTTGTAGGAAACAATCTGCTGCCTCTCAAAATATTGGTAATTGCCAGCGGGAAGGCAGCCCACTTACCATCTGAAGGAGTGCGCTCCAGCATCGCTCCCGAGATCCCAGCTCCTCCTGGTTGCAAAACGGCGCCTGGAGAGGTCTTTTCCTCGTCTTTGCTTCGCGCTGCGCATGTCTGTCCTGCTGTTTCGGCAGTTGGTGAGCACGCAGTCACGAGTTCCCCTGCTAAATTCGGATTTTGGGGCCCTTGTGCCCCATGGTGGTGCTTGAACGCGTTGTGGTGGTGCTTGAACGCGTTGTGGTGGTGCTTGAATGCATTGCGTTGCTGCTCGCCACATCTCAACTGACTCTGCAGAATGAGCGCCCTCGGGTTCAACCTCAAATGTTGATTTTGCCCTCACCAAAGTGGCCACGCTTGAGCTTCATATTTACACCCATCTCCTCCCTTCTCCAGAAACCAGAGCCTTGCAGGACAGATGACAGCGAGGAGCTGCCTCTGGCAGGACACCACGATCTTCCAGCTGAGCTGCAGGACCAGGGGACAGCTCTGCATCGGGGCGAGCAGGATGACGACTTCTACATCAAAATCGAATTTGGAAAAGTAGGAGCTGTGCAGGGCCAGGCCACTTGGTCTTAAGGAGTTTCAAATCAATGGGATTTGGGTTCGTTTCGGCAGAGATGTGGAGGCTACTGTTGTAGTGGAGCGGTTGCTCCTCAGATTTTGTTTACTCTTAAGCCTACTGTCGTCACAACAGGCTTGAGAGCAGCATTGAAGCCAAGCGAGATCGGCGGCTTCTGTTCGGCTGCTTTCATCTTGCAGCTGTGGCTGCAGAAGGGGTTTATTTGCGGTGCCAGTTGCCGCTCGGTGGAAATCTGAGCCCTAGCGTGCGCTCGCATTGGGTGCTCAACCCAAAACCAAACCCCCAGCGATGCTCCCGCTGCCAGCAGCAGGGGTGGGAGAGCTGCGGGTGGGGAATCAAATCGGCCAGAAACAGCCCAGAAAAGGGGAAAAAAGCCCCAAACTTTGCCTCAGAGCGGTGTCACAATTCCTGTGCCTTGAGGCTGGGAAACGCCTCCCTTTGAGGCAGCTGAATCTGCGAGGGAGGACCCAGCTGATGTATTTATTCCCCTTTTGTTTGCGGGCAGACTTTCATTAAGCGTCTGAGGTGTGGAAGTGTCTCACCCCGATTACCTGGAGGAGCTGGCAAATTCCTCACTGGTGCTGGTGATCGCATCCAGCCAGGAGCAGAAGTACTGCCTTGGCACATGCTGAGTGGGGAAAGCAGGCAGAGACTTTGGGAGGTGCTGGCTGTTGGATTCCCCTGACGCTTCTGTTGGTTTTGTTATTATTGTGATTTTTCTCCCACCTCACGATGTTCCAAATGACAGTTTGGGGAGGGGGGGTGTGAATCCGTATTTAAACTAAACCAGAAACCTCCTCCAAGGATCGTTTTTGACAAAGCTTTGGTGCTCAGGCTCCTCTATGGAGATGTTGCCCGTGTCTCTCCTCGCTGGCGATAGGCAGAAGCCAAGCTATACCCCAAAAATGTGCAGCTCCAGATGGGTTACCCCACTGGGAGCTGTAGGGGCCGTGCATAGAGGAGTATTTTGCTGAGGGAAGATAACACTTGACCGTGAAGATGCTGACACTGCTCTCTCATGTTCTCTTCCAGCTCTGTGATGGACTGGGGAAGGACCCTAGCTTGCCTGCGCCTCCCCGGGGGCTGTGCACGGGGGACCACGCTCCCGCCCTGTTCTGGACCGGTGCGGACCAAGAGGAAGCCAAGAAGCAGGTTTGGCCAAATCCTCGTTGCTTTGTCTGTTTTGGGACTGAGAGGCTGAGGGGGAAGATGCTGCTGGCTCGGATAAGAGCAGCCGTAATGTGGTTAGCATCTGCTGGGTTCATGTTTTCCAGCGTTGATGCTGTCTCAGGCCTTGGGCTCTTTATTTTTGGAGGTCCATCGTGACCGTAAGCACAACTGTCAGGTGCTCCTAAAAATCTGGGATCAGAATAAGACTGAAGGGCTGGAGGAGAAAGGGGTTCAGTTTGCTTTGCCTGGCAAGACAGAGGTGTCCTTGCTGTAATGGCATGGAGAGAGAAGCTGCCAAAAATGCTTATAGAAAGAAAGGAACAAAACCCACTTTGTCTTTTTGGGTATAAAGCTGGGGATATAAAGCTTTCTACCGTATCAGCACCTGACAGGCAGCTTTGGGTGCGGGCCTGGTGCGAGGGGATTCAATGGCCAGGGCTCTGCAGCCCCTGTCCAGGGTGGTTTGGCTCGTGCTAATGCAGGCAATGCCCAAAGGAAGTGACTTTGATTTTCCTCTTCCCTCTGCCTTCCTTCTGCTTTTGTCACCTTACGTACAGAGTCTTTGAAGGAATCACGTTTTGGGAGTTTTTTTCCTGTCCCTTACACGCATTTTTCCAACAGGCTGATCTGAAATAAGTGAAATGTGGTTTCTGGACAGCGTGACAGCAGCTGGGGCTCCTCAGGCTGCTCCTTCCCCTTTGGTTTTTATCTCCTTGGCTCCGCTCCACCCCGAGATAACTGCTTTTGCAGCCCTCTCTTCTGCGTGGGTTTTTTCCACCCACCTCATCTCCAGCTGCGCGGGGCTGTCTCCGCGATGGACAAACTCAGCCCCAAACCCTTGGTGTTGGGAAGGGGGAAGGAAAAAACCCACGCTTTAACCTTTCCAGCATTGCAGAGCTTAAACCAGGAGGGCTTTTGGTGTGGGAGCTTTACCCAGGAGGTTTCCCAGCCCTTGTTGCATTTGTGGAGCTAAGCCAGAGCCCAGACGCTCAATCCCTTCGTGCTGTGTGCACAGCTCTTGAATTTGGCGTGGCAGTGACTTTGCCACCTCTGTGGTTCAGCGTGCAGTGGGTCCAGCTCAGGGTTGTACATTCAGTTTTGGTTTTTTGGGGAAATCCAGGCTTCCAGTGAACCGCAGAGGAGCACCAAAATCAAAACTCTTGGCCTTGTAGTGAAGTGGGTTGAGGCAGGAACCCCCTCCTCTACCCCCAGGGAAGTGAGAATTTGGGAATCTGTGAGCTGACAGAGCCTCCATGCATAGGGAGGTCAGGGATGCTGGTACAGAGCTCTCTGATGCTCCGGGGTGTTGTGCTCCTCCTCTCTCACCCAAAAGTGGTCTCAGCCTCTCCTCAGCCCTGGGCCGTTGCACTGGGAGGCCCTGGAGGATCTGTGGGGAAGGAGGGAGGTTTATCTCCTGGTAGATGTGAGCTCCAGGGCTCTGAGCGCTGCTGTAGCCCGGTCCCGATCCCCAAGGCCCTTCCCCAAAGTGCCTCCTGTCCCCGCAGCGCCAGGACGAGTATCTGAGGCACAGGCGCCTCGCCATGAGCGTGGAGCGCGAGCAGGTGAAGGAGCGGCGGCGGCAGAGGGAGACGCAGGCGAGAATCGCCCAGTGAGTACTCGGGGATGGGCGCGGGTGTCATCTCCATCCCCACTTACAGAAGCCACGTCCTCAACTTTTTAAGGAGTCATTTGAAAGAAGCCCCGTGCTACAAATGCCAAAGTCCTGGCTTGTATTTTGTAGTCCCAATCTCTCAATGTTGGGGTGGGATTCGTTCGACTTTGGGGCCATTTCGAGTCCTTCAGAGCTGCCCAGCACTTCCCTCTCGACTTCCTGAAGTCGGGAGCCGAAACACAGGGCAGGGCCCCAATCCGCAGCTCCCAAACTGACCCCAAGCCCGGGTTTAGGAACTTCGGGATGAGGTGATGTCCTCGTGAAGCTGATCTTATCAGTGGAGTTTTTAGTATCAGGTCCTTCACCCTCAGCTATAAACCTATATAGTGTAATAAAAATGATTTCCCAGCACTTGGTATTTGTGTAAAAGTATCAGGGCATGTTTTGGTGATTTAGTCGTCTCCCTTTTTAAGGGGTTCATTATGGAGGAGCTCCGCAAATTCACACCAAAATAGGAAAGAGACCCTTGATTTATTTTTATTGTTTTAATGTTCA
>NW_010181082.1:0-551 GCF_000695765.1 Mesitornis unicolor
ACTAAAGTCCAGGTAGACAAATGTCCACAGCTTTCCCCTCGCCCAACCCTCTGAGCTCTGCCATTCAGCTGGTTCTCAATCCAGCTCACTGTCCACTCATCTAACCCACACTTCCTAAGCTGAGAATACTGGTAATAGCAAGTGAAGCTTGAGTTTCTTTCTCAAAAAAGATTTTGAAAGCCAAACAGTGTTCACAAAATAGGAACTATGATGAAGGCTCTGCCACTTCTAACCTAACTTGTACCTCAGATGCTGATAGGAGTGTTACATCACTTAAAAAAGTAAACTAGATACTTTGGTTGGTATTAATTAGGTGACATTTTATATGTGAAAGCCAGTCCTCATATTTTCAAGGCTGTCTACTGCTTTTGATACTCCTCTGTTTTAGATTAATTTGGAGGTAGTTGTTTTTGTAATATTTCCCTTGTCAGAGGAAATAGTCTTGCTGCTTTTTTGGGTGTTTCAACTGGCATTTAAAATCTCATCTTTTTTAAGACTTCCTCCATTAAATTGCACATATTTATGTAGAGAGAGAGAAAAAAGTCACAAAG
>NW_010181083.1:0-10382 GCF_000695765.1 Mesitornis unicolor
CCCTTTCCCCTACACTGCTCTCTAATAGCTCTCTAATAGTCCCAGGTGCTCCAGTGGTAGAAGCACATCTGGCAGCTTAGCCAGATGTGAGATCTTTCCTAAAACCAAATGCCTTCAAAGCTGGCTGTTTCACAAGGCCGAGCATAAGCTGTCTGCAATGCAAGTAGGTGAGGTTGGACCTGCCCTGTGGGAAAGCAAGGACCCAACCTTTCATGCATTCACCCCCTAGGCATGCCTGAAGAATGCCTAAAACTCCTGGTTAAGCATTTCACATGGAGAGCTTGGATTTGAGCACAGGCTCAGCTCTGGACTACAAGCTGCTGTTGCTCCTCTCCAGGGCATGGACAGCAGCAAAGAGGCTGATATTTATAGCCCCTTAGAAGATCCCATCTTTTGAAGATTCAAGCTGAACACTAGCATATGATGTTGTCCCTGCCTGGACAAAAAGGCTAACAACTTTATTAATGTCTTATTTACCAAGCCTTTCTTACACAGAAATCTTGAATGCAATAGATTCCTAGAAAAGACAAGCCTCATTCTAACTGTTTTTGTCAGGAAAAGGCCAGTGAGCCCTTTTGGTTTGTACGATCCTGCAACCATACATTGCAAACAGAACTGGAAATAGTTTTCAGAGTGGTAATGACCATTTATATAAGACTGGTATAGAGGCTTTTTCTTTTCTCCACTGTTTTCATAGGATAGGGACCTCTGAAGCTTTTGTGTTCAGGTATGAGAGACGAGATAGGAGAAATGGATTATCCTGGAAGAGAAGGCTATTATGCAGTAACAGCACAGCTGTCTTCAGAGTTTTGAGAGAAAGTTACACCATCCATAAGATGGCTGGAGCAGCCCTTGGCTCTGCAGAAGGGTGGAGCTATGTGAAGCTGTTAGGATTCTTTCAAGCAGATTTTTTGTTATAGAAAATTTTACAGAGGGCTGTCCACATGCAGCTAAAGTCCAGTGCCTTCACTTATGTCACACAGTATCACAGAGAAGATAATTAATTTAATCACTTGACTAAAGAACTGTCGCCTAAGTGGGAACACTGGCAGAACTTGGCTCCTACTGCTCCAACAAAAGGTATATATTCTCAGAAAGACCTTTCTATTTTTCTCTTGGTCAGTGTGAGAATATAATGGAATCATAGAATGTGTTGGGTTGGAACGGCCCTATAAAGATCATCCAGTCCACCCTCCCTGTGGTATCTTTGTGTTGGGTTGTGTAACATGGGGCATAGTAAAATACTGACCACATGACAGAGCATTCATTTTTCGGATGGGGTAAGAGTTTTGGTCACTTTGGAAAGCCTCTTTCCAGGGCTTCAGAAAGCAGTAAGCTACACGTGGCATTTGACATTGTAGCACAGGAGAGAAGCCGTTGCAACACCACTCAAGTGTTTTGGATGTCCTGCCAGAAGATATAAAGTGGCAACAGCTGAGGGAGTCTCACAGGAGACCCCAAGAAGCATTGCCGGTTGCCACATAGGCAGCAGCGGTCCAAGACATGTGCATGCTCCTTGACATTCAGGCAATCTTGGTGTCAGTGGAAGGGGCACCCAGACTTCCCACAGGGGCTGGGATGGCATTTTGAAACTAAATTTTCTAAGCAAATTTATGTTGAGCTGCCTTGGAGTAGATAGGATCAAAACAGACCGGAAGCCAGGATGCAGCTGTAGAGAGATAAGACCAGAAAGAGAAATATCTTTATTTCTTTATTTTAAACCTGAGTGGCAGTTTTGCCTGCTTGATGTTAAAATCAACCAGTGTAGGTGATAGAGCTAAGGAACAGAATCAATTATATGAGTTTTAGCAATGTAATAGGAAAAACTTAATCCCCAAACTAACCTTACTTTGTCATAAGTGAGATATATTGTATTTTGAGTTCACAATGATCAAGGATTATCCTCCAAAATAAAAAATAAACTAGTATCCCATATCTATGGCTAAAGTTTGTGTCTTAAGGTATAAATTGGAAACAATGACCTTGACTCTTCTTTCTCAGAGATGCAGGCCAAAAAAAAAAAACAACAACAAAAAAAAACCCAACACCAAAAAAATAAAGTGAAAAAAGTTACTCTTGGGAAAGGGAAAGAAAAGAAACAGAGCTGAGGTGCTTCCTATTTCTTTTTCAGATATTATACTAGCTTATCCTCTCTCCTTGTCCTTCCCTAGTTAGCATCCCTAATTTGCATGCAGAGTCAGGACCATTATAAAATCCCTCCATCAGATCCACAGAGTATACTGCCAGCCTCAGCCAGGGAAATGGATTGAAGGATTCAGCAAGACCACAGTGTGTTTAAAAGGGAGAGGAAAAAAAAGCTGATAAAACAAAATAATGACCACATCCCTCCTGTTAAGTAAGAGCAGTTATCCTAGGGCTGGAACACTTCTATCTAGAATATAAATGCCAGAAAAGTGCTATATCTTCAAGGATGCTTTTGTGTTCATAATGAAAATACTTACAAGTACAGCTTCCCTATTTTTGTTCTCACTCATACATTTTCTTCATGTATGGAGAAAAAAATCAAATCATCCCTTCCTGTGACTGAAAACAACTGATTTACTGCAACTTAGCAAGCTATTGCCCTTCAGGTGAGAGCTGATAGTTCAGCACATTCACACTCAAAGACGTATTTGATGAAAAACATCTCTCAGCTTTCTGTCAAGCTGTAGATCTGGGATCTGCAGGAAATACTAGTTTTCCCTCTCTGCCATTGTCTTCCAAACACTTCCTTAAGTAATTAATTATTTTTGTTGTACAGGTATACTGCAAATTCCAACGCATACATAGTGAAATCAACCACTTAAAACAAAGTTAGTGTTAACAAGATGAATCATTTCATTCTCTTGTAGACACTAATGAACCATTGTGAATTTATTGTGATGGAAAGACAGTGTCTGCTTGCAATTAGACTGATGAGCAGAGTTATTCTCATGAGTGGGTACTTTAAAGTAATTATTTTCATTTTTTCTTGTAAAAAAATTAAAAAAGAAAAGGAAAAAAAGGCTATATCTATGCACAACTGAGCTTTGATTACAAGAGAGAAAGAAAGTAACTACTGCTTGGTAGACATTCGAGTTGACCTTTGAGAGCTTAAAATGGGAACTCAGTTTTCAGTAACTGTAACTGTATAACATTTGTGAGATGACATAGATTTATCCATAACTGTCAATATGCAGGAACAGTCTAGCTCAGCCCCGTAGAATTTTTGTTGTTTTCCAACATCCACAGCTCTAGGCCTTCAGGCAGCTTTTTCCCATCCATAGACTCTCATCTTGATCTTTTTATTTGATTCTTGTTTGACTTACAGCACAGGCAATGCACCCTTAGTGTTTTACTTAATGATGCTTCATAAGGTGACAGCATCAAATATCCTTCACTGTTCTGAGATCTTTCGGTACTTCCCTGACCTTCAGTTATCCTTTTAATAAAGCTTTCTGCAACATCTTAGTAGTCATAATTCTGTGACTTTTAAATAACAGCCTATCTATCAGTACTTTAGTTCTAGGGGTGAAGAACAGGCTACGCCAGCCACCTGTGCTATCTTTTAATTACTTTTTTTAAGAGAACTTTATTTTGTAGCTCTAGTGATCAGAGGCCACATTTCAAAGGGATCCGGACAGGTTTTTTAAATCAAATACTTGTATACTTCTCTATGTCCACTTTTCTCTTGGGTATGCTTTTTCTCAGATGAAGTGGTATCTGCAAAGAGTTTAGCATCCTTGTGTACCGTCATAAAGGTTTGATATTTTCCCATAATGTATTTGAAATGCTAAACAGCATTCCTATGGGAAAACAAGGAAGGACCCTTGCTGATATGACTTGTTTTATTACTTTCAATATGTCAGCTGTCTTTCTGAGATTTACTCTGCCTCACAGGAAATGGAATTGATTCTGATTTATACAGGTATTTCATTGGTTTATTTCTTTACTGAGGCAAAGGAATGCAGTAGTTTTTCCTCCAGTGAACATATTGCTGATTGGCTCTGCTGGATCTTCTTTAACACGTCCAGAACAATTATTTTACCTTTGTCTAAATTTTACGAAAACAGAAACTATCCTAAATCCTGAGCTGAGGACAAGTTGGGATCTTTTGATCTCTTGTCTTTCCCTGAATCAACTGTTTTAATTCTAAGTAAATGCTATTTTGGTGAAACCATATTTTAACCCTCCAAAAAGTGTTGTTTTTCATGTCTACTTCATTACCCTTTCTTCTAACCCAAATGCTTTTTCCATTTTATTCACCAAACTCTAAGTTTCCATTCTCCCTTCCCTAGCAATTAACTAGCTGTCATAGTCACAGATTTGGCACCTCTATCTCTACTGAGATACACAGTGGGGCATACAGAGCAGAATGCCATAAATTGCTTTCACCATTCACTGTCAAATTTTTTGTTAGCCTGAGAACTACTTTTGGTTAAGCAAATGCTGATTCATTATGAAGATTTAACTCTTAAAGGGCTAGAAATCTTCAGACATATTTACTCCTCTATCAAAAATCTAGTCTCTTAGCAGAAGCTCAGTTAAAACTGTCAAATATGCGAACCTTGTGGGTGATCTGCAGTCTTCAGCTTGTCTTCACGCACTCATCACTCTCATATTTTACACCTACAATGAGTATAGTACTCAAATGTCAATACTACTATTTTTGCCTTTCCCACTTTTTTTCCATGTTACAAAAGAGTTTCAGCTTTAGTGGGAGTTTTAACAACTTTATTCAATGTCTTGTTCCCTATCATTCACCCAGAGCAAAGTCATCCCACATTCATTGTTTGAGCATATACCACCCATATAACACATTACTGGCTTGTGTTGTAAATCAGTTAGTTTGAAAAAGTTCACGCCATTTCCCCTAAATGGTGTAATTCCCCACACAGAGGACAAGTTAATATTTTACTATGTATCTGAGTGCTCATTTCAGATTCTCAGGGGAAATGTACTTACTTAGCAATTATACAGTGACTGTTGTCTCCAAAATTATTTAGAAAAAGTAGCTGGAGATCATCTCTGCAAGGTGTGTGTATATATTATCCCTATTGTAGGTAGGTAAATGAAATCACAGAGATGAGATGTGCCCTGTCCAGGATTATGTTTAGTCATGCACAAGACAATAGAAGATGGCAGAAATTACTTTGTCTCAGTATTAAATATCATAAGATGCTCAAGATGGTTTTTACTCTCAGGGTAGTGAAGTTATCCCACACCCACAGTGTTATGAACATTTATTTTTGTTAGGTTAAATAGGTCCTGTGTGCTCATCCCAAACTTTGTACTGCTCAGCTATGTCAGGTCAGGAGCTCTATGGAGAAGTAGACTGGGGAATGGGTTAAAAACTAACCTTTTTCCTAGTTTCTTTGTTTGTTTCACTTCCCTGCCCCAGGAAAATATTTGTACTCTGAGAAAGATTTGGACAACAAAAATAGCGTCCGGTGTTGGAAGAGTGGATAATTTGCCACTTTCTCAGAAACATTTGTCCAATCAGGCCATAAGGCCAGCCACAAAGAATACACCCAACATGAAAAGGAAACCACTCTTGAGGTGTGCTCATTACTAGACAATAGCAAATGTGGCAATGAATTCCAAATAAATTCAGCAATATAAAATGGCATGCTCCCAAAATGGAATAACTGCGTGCATAAATGGCATTGCTACTAGAATATGAACAACTTTCAAATGAAGCACATTAGTTGGATTTTGGGATGATGCATATGTGAGATTTTTGTATCTGTTGTTCTTTAAAAAGAAAAAGCAGTGAAGGGCTTTTTGTTACTCCAAAATGCTTTAGAAAGCAGACGCCTATTGAAAACAAACACAACGCACAAGGAAATTCTAGCAAAAATGTTGATCTTGGAGGAGGAGGATTGGTGTTTTTACCAGATCCTTTCTAGGGTAAAGAACCAAAGAGCTTGCTTCTTTCATATAACCCATATTCAAGTGCTAGGACTCCCAGCAGAGATGTTACTCCATCTGTAACACAAGCACTTTGCAAGAGGTAAAGCATTGTCCAAGCATGGGTCAGTCATGCAGTATCTCTCACACAGACAATGACTGATCTATCAGTTGCCAAGATCTCTATGCAGTAAACAAGACCAAAATATACTCAGGCCCCAGGCAGTAGGTCCCCTCCGTATGAATTACAATAGAACAGATGTGAACTTGTCCTTTTTTCTGCCAAAAACATACACACTCAGTCTCAATTTCCCTTTTCTTAACCCAGAAAAATGTCTCTAAATGTCTCTACTGAAAGCTGTTCTTTGCTGTACCTTCAACAGCTCAAGACAACACTTCCCACAGTAATGGCAACGAACTTTCCTGTCCTCTCCATTACAAAAAGCAGCATGTCATTAGTTTATTTCATGTCAATAAAGGCTAGTAGGCCAACAGTTCTACCCTTGTCATTAGCTGCAAGAGCATATTTTTCCAAATAGGCAAAATTAAGTTGAAAACTAAAAATAGATCCATTTTAAAATGCTTTGCCTCTCCAGCACTGTTAAGAAAAAAAATCTATTTTTACAGACGGCTCTCATTTATTAATTAACTTATTATGTATCAAGTAATGTTGAAATGTCTGTAGTAAAAATTTTGCACTCAAATCTAAACAAGAGCAGAGATGAAAGGACGTTTTTCCTTTATAATCTGTTCTGAACCCAGCTTCGATCCTTAGCAAGTATTTTCACAGGGTAAAGGATCTCTTTTACATGTGGAGATGAACCTTAAGCTTCATTGACTTTGGTGTGTTCCAGGGGAAAATCTATGGGATTCCCCATGGGAAGACACAGATCTTGCTCATGTGCAGATTTACTTCAGTCTATCAAGGTGTGAGCTTCTGCTGCAGCTGCTCCTGTAGGTGAGATGTGTGGGTCTCTCTCCTCTACTCCATCTCCTAAGTACTATGATGTTCTTAAATGTTTACTGATCTTGAGGCCTCTACCTTTTAGCAAGAAATGTCAGAATTGGCCAATAGCTCAAAAGATATTTGGAGGTGGGTTGTTCAGGAGTGTGTAGTAGCAGATGCACATAGACAGGCCTTAGTCTCCATAGGAAAACAGGATAACAACTTGAGTGAGTCAGTTTTTTTCTATGTCACTATTATCCTAAAACAACATATTAAGTTTGGACTGCTGCCTTAGCTTATTTCTCAGCATTAACTATCATGTCAGTATACACTAAAAAGTGTGTAATATTCAATATTTGTATTTTGGAAGGTCTAGTCTCTATTTTCCAGCCTCTCTTTGTCAGAACTCTATTCCATTTTGAATAGTAAATAAAAGAGTATTTTAGTTGGATACTGGAGAAAAAATGTGATATAGGAAAAAAAAGAGGACAAACAAGCCCAGAAAATCATTGGGTCATTATTTATAACTGTCTGGCTCCACGTTTTTTCTCTTCCATCTAAAAACTCAGATATGCCAAAGAGTATTTCTGTTTAAAAGGAACAAACCAGAACTAAACCAGAACTTCTTTAACGCACTAACAACACGTGGCATGCAGTCGATTTTAAGAATTGCCAAATTCCTCCAACTTTCCAAGTGCTACACCTATACTAGCACTGCGGGAACTTTAGTTTCAAAAACTAGAGATCGTAACCACATCAGAAGGAATCATGGGAATATTTTTGAACTTACTGAAGGAATTTCAATGAATTTATGAAACACAAAAGTTTTCCAACATATGACTTGTACTAAGCATAAACCACTGGGCTGTTTTTTGAAAGTCCCATGTAACTGTAAACACTCACTGAATTCAGCAGCTAATCACAAAGATAGGTTTTTGAAGACTATCTTGAGGCCAAATGAAGTATATCTCAATTCTCTTTGGTGAGAGCTTCAGGCATTATGTGGCTATAGAGACTGGACTGTCACACACTGGGGACTAAAGAATTTTTTTTCAGTTCTGAAGTCACAAGAAAATTTGCAAAGAATGAGATAAAAGCTACTGAACACTTGATGTAACCTGTGGAGGAAAGTATGCATATTTTGTGTGGAATTTTAGCTCTCTTCCTGCAGAAGATACAGTAAGAAAAGTTACATATTTCACACACACACACACCCCCACACACACACACCCACACACCCACCCCCACCCCCACACACACACCCACACCCCATTCAGAAAGCAAACAGACACAACACTGTACAAACAGAAAGTGCTGTACTGGTAAAAGAAACTTTGAAAACCACAGCAGCAGGTGACAGTACGTTACTGTGGAGATTCATTACTTCTCACGCTTCTAGAAAGTCCATTAAGAAATCTAATCTACAAAATGGGCTCTCCTACACACATTACTTGTCCATTAGCATTCTGAGAGCATTTAGCAATTAGGTGACACGAATGACAGCATGTGCAATCCTTAGTGGGAGCAGGATTTAAATAATATTTTCATGTTGAAGAAGAAACAGCATAGTAACAAGAGGTGCAGCAGCAAGCAGCACATTTGCACAGTCCAGCCAGGAAAGGTACATGGCAGCAGTCTGAAAAAAATGAACCACTGAATCGAAACAATTTCTGGGTTTCCTTTGGTTAGTTTGTCACTTTCTTTTTCCATGCTACTACTCTGTATTTTTCCCTCTCTCTTGCCTTATTCTCTGTTTCTGCTACCATTTCTTCTGTCCTTAACTTTCCCTTCTCTTAATCTTTTTTATGCACTTAATAGCATTATGTTAATCAGCATTTATTGACATTGCTCATGTCTATTTTACAGTACTTTTCCAACATTTCTGTTTGGAGACATTTGTATCTTTCCTCTTCTGGGACTTTAATCCTGAAATTTTTCTCTCTTGCCTACTCAAACTTATCTGAATCGTATTCCATGGGTATTTTTTTTTTATCCTATGATAAATCAAAGGAATATAATGGGACATTTTATCAGCAGAGAAAGTGAAAATATTGTAGGGATATATTCCTGGTAAAGAATTTTCCTTCAAAGTATTCTCTGTCTTGCTCCATCCCCCTGTATTTTTGGCTCCATTCCGTCTCCTGTGCAGCATTTACAAGGTCTTCAGATCTGGCCCCATTTTTCCAGGCCTTTGGCTTCTGCTGGCATTTAACTTGTTATTGATAGCACTTCCCTGGCACCTCTCTAGCACAATTATACATGACAAAATGCATTAAGGATTTTCATTTTGGGCAGCTGAGGTTCCACAACTATTCATGATTTGGCATCTCTTTGAATCTTGTCAACAAGGCTACCAATTATGATGATGGTGGGGCTTGTGATGTGTACATAACATCTGTCCAGCAAAAACTGGAAAGTCACCAGCAAATTTCTTGCCGTCTATAGCAATTAAAATCTAAATGGATTTTAGTCCGTGCATCCATATCACAGACTTAATTTAAAGATATCAAAATGAAAGTTCTGTATTCCACTGTTAAAATCTGGTGAGTATATTTCCCTTCAGTGCTGAGGATCTTTAATTTTTTCACTCTTATTTTTTTTCTTTCATTAATCATTCCACTACTAATTCCATGTTCACCTGGTTCATAAAACACTTATATTCCTTTAATCTCTGTCTTTTACTCTGTTTTCCTTCCTTTCTATCCTCTGGCATCCCTGTTCACACACTGGTGATTTAATTGAAAATGAGGCAAATGGAATTAAGAGGCAGAACTCATGCAGACTGGAGATATTCAGCTCTAGACTTCACAATCCATTATTGCAGATGGTTCAGAAATAATGTAGTTTATCCTTCTGCAGTGTTTAGTATGGACGAGATGGCCATCGATTCTTAGATAATTGCATTACTGAAAGGGCAATAAGTACATGGAACAGGTTACAGGAGAGAATATTAAAGCAAGGTGAGATTAGTCATAGTATAATAGAATCATAGATATTAGAGATGGAAAATACCTATACAGTTCCTCAAGCCCCTCTAGCTTGCCAAGTCTGGATTGCTTCCTACTAACACACAGTTTCAAATTCTTTGTTGAGTCTAACTTTAGAGGTCCTGGTAGGCATTCATCTCCTACTTTTCAGAGATCACTCTTTGCTGCTGGGGAGACTTGCTCTCCCTGTTGCCTTTAGTGAACTAAACACAGGGCCAAACAGCTGTTCTTCGTTTAATAGAAAAAGTCACATTGCATCTCACAGTCAATATTATGGGCTTCTGAAGCAGAAAAGCTGAAAGATGAAATGGTGGGTGTGAGAGGAATCCACATGTGATGGCCCTGGCCAAGACATCAGCAGTGAATACCAAGCACTGCATTACAGCCTATAAACAGCAGATTGTGGAGTCAGCAGAAAGAGCTGCACAAGTTGCATACTGGAGGTCTTGAATAAGATGCGGCATCCATTGATAGTGACACACCAGTGGAAGGAAACGTGGCTGCACTTTTAGGCACCCAGTTAGCATTAGGCATACTTAATAAGGCAGGGATGGTTTTGT
>NW_010181083.1:10413-45378 GCF_000695765.1 Mesitornis unicolor
CTGAAACAGTAGAAACTCAGGAAAGAATCTGAAAGTTTTGCCTCTGGGTAAACTGCAAGAACCAGCTGGAAATGGGGAGGCAGTCTAGAAAGTAAAATAAGCAGCATGGATAACACAGCACGTAACTCCTCACCTACAATATAGTTACAGGAGAAAACTTAGGGAAGAAGCTTGTTAGAATATCATAAACCTTGTCATCAATGTAGTGAAGAAGAAAAGGATATAATAACTGATTATTATGAAAAGCTATGCAATATTTTCCTTTCCAAAGGGCCAGCAAAACTTTTCTTATATGCAAAAATGTCACATATATTTTTAAACAGCACAAGGCCTAATTTTAAGAGACAGACTAGTAGAAAGAAGAATGTGAGCTGGAAGAATCCAGTAGTAAAGATATCTTATGAAGTATCATGTTCTTCAGTAATCACTTTCTTCAGTCACTCTTCCTTCACTGTATCTTTCGAATTCAACTGGGTTTTCAGTACTGAAAGAGTTGTGAGTGAAATAAGCAACTTCTGACAATACCAATCTCTACTTTTTATTTTCTTAAAAACAACAAAAAGACTGCTGCACTATCTGTCCCAAGTGTTCCAGACAATTAATTTTCAGAGTCTAAGACTGTTAGATTTTGGATGGTAGTGTCTTACCTTGTGGATTAATTATGGAATCTTATTGCTTGAGTTTAGATGGATGCTTAGCCTTGATGTCCACTCAAGATACAATTGTGAAATTACCAGCAGTTATTTACTGGTTTTGGGTGCAGTAAACCATTTCCATCATTAACATATGATGGAGATTTTAGTGGTGCTTTACTTCATTTAAAGTAAGTGTATAAGGTTGTCTCCATCTTTGGATATATTCAAAACCTGGGTGAACATAGCCCTCAGCAGCCACTCTGGTTCACTATGCTGTGAGCACTGGTTTGGGTTAGAGCCCTCCAGAGTGATATTCCACCTCAGTAACTAAGTGAAAAAGAACAGCACTTACTTTCACTTGTTGTTATGCTTTTGAAGGATGCCTTGACACATTAATGATGGAGATTTACAATATTAGTGGATACTAGAGACAGAATAAGAATGCTCTAGCAAGAGGCAATATTAGAGTTACTACTTTATTTAACTTTGTGGGGTGGAAGGTAATCCCTTAGAGAAAAAGTAGGATCTCTCTCTTAAATTATGTTGTTGGTGGTGTTTTGCCAGCCTCCAAGTTTGTTGCAGAAAAGCAGGAGGTTGCCTGTTAATTAACAGTGTGATTTTATTTCCTTCTGTGTCACCGGGACTTTTTTCCTTAGATTTTCTATCCAAATGGAATTCAGGTCAGCCTACATATTCTTGAATAGCCTGTGTAGGAAGTTCCTCATATCATGTTGAGGTTTATAATGCCATTTCTGCAATGCCATATTGCTGTTCTACCTGACAAATAATTGGGTTTTGTTTAATTCATTTGGTCCTAGCTACCATTCTGTGTAGAGCACTGAGCAGTATTTTTCCATGGGATATTTACACTTGAAAAATATTTACCCAATGATAACTGTAAGGTAAATGTTGCTTTATAAATTGGAATATTTGCCACTCCATGGAGTCATTTACCCTTCTCCAGAATAATTTATGCAGTACAATGAGAGTATTTACCCTGCAATTTAACCAGCAAATATTTGTAAGCCACCATTTTTTTTGTCTATCACCTGCTGTCAAGGCATCTCACTGCCAAATTATTTACTTCTCAGCTTCTTTTCATTTTTTATTTTAAGTCGTTTGTTTCAAGATTTTCTGTGTCTTTTCCTGAACTCTTTCCTTCCCATTCATCACCACGTTTCTGGGAACAGAGCACCGATGCCTGTGGCAGAGAGGCTTACCTCTCTGTTCTTTGACTACTCATCTCTGCATCTGCAAAGTGTAAACCCGCAAGTCACCACTATTTTGTAGGCACAGCACATTACAGACTCAGGTACAATTTTCTGTCCGATATCCCCCAGGCCTCTTTCTGCACTATGAGTTTGTAGGTTATTCCTTCAACTGAATAGCTGTTGGAAGTTATTTTCCTCTTCAGAAAAATTTTCTTCCATTTTCTGTTTTTTAAAATATCTCATTTTATTACCTTTATTCATGTAGAGTAGAATCTTACTGTATAAGCTGTTCTGCTTCATTAAGGCTACTTAATATTTTTTAGTTTCACCTGTATTTTAAAAATAATATTCTCTTAGTTCTTCTCCAATATTCTTAGACTCCATACACATTCCAACTACATCCTAAAAAATACAGATAATACAACAAAAATTACCCATAAGCATAAAACCCTAGCAATTATACATGATTATTTTAAAATCACATTAATGGAGATCTTAATATGCTGCCAAGCTAGAGACTTAAATGCCTTAGTGGGGTCCCTTTTTCCCTTGAAAATGTTGTTCTAGAATATCAAAAAAAGACACAATTTACAAGCTGAAGGATCCCTTTTGCTTTTTGTCAGAATAGTAATCTCTGTACTTCTTAAATTTCTGCTTCCTTAGTAGAAAGGGAAACTGTCTTCTGCTCTGTACATTTTTGGCCTGAGTCACATAAAGATGTTTTCATTGAACAGGCAATGTTTCCAAGTCTAGATAACATCTAATTTAAATAGAAAAGTCTTACATCAAACTCCACACTTTCTCTTGGTGTCTAACATTACATTTGATACGCGATTGCCAGTTCAGGAAATATATGCTGTTTGCATAGGCATGCCAGTGACCACAGAAGCACTTACGTGTGCAAGACAACTAAGCTATCCCTTTCACAATGCATCAGAAAAGCACTCAGACTACAAACCAACCAAAGGTGCTGTATAGTCCCTACCACTCCAGTCTCAGCACGTTGGGGATGCTGGTGGATTTATCCTGCTGAGGCCTTTGCTCCCTGTTAAGGAGATGAAGCTGATCATGGGAGATTGCAGGCCAGACCCAGAAGAGATTTAAGGCTGGAGACAAACTCACTGTAGTGAATAAGATCCTGGCAGAGAAAAGGAACATCCATGTGTCTGGCTATGGGCATCACAGCAGCTGATGTTCCAGGTGTATGGGCACACGTGAGTGCAGGGAAGGGAGTGAAGAGCAGAATTTCCTAATGCAGTCAAGAGGAGACATTGAAAAGAGGTGATCATGGTTAGGTGCTTGTAGCTCTGTAGTTGCATGAAAGCTCTTTCTTCTTTGAGTCACCTGTGGTGGCTGAATGGATAGGCACTGACCTGTGGAGTTGACATGGGATGTGTGTCTAGAGGGCAGCTAATAATTTCCTATACAGCCTTCCCAAAGGAAGAATCACATTGAAGCTATATGTACGTTTAATGGCTTTTGTTCCCTTACATAGGAAAACAATTCACAGGAAATACTGAGTTTCTTTCCTTCTGTACAAAGTATATTTTTCTTCTTTTTTCTTCTTTTTTTTGGCTAAAATTTAACCAAGATCCCACTGAATGTAGCATGCATCTATGCATGATAGATTAGAGGGTACCTCCAACCTCCTGTTGCATCATGCAGGTATGTGCAGAAGCATGTTTCTTAGCTGACAAGCACCCAAGAGGAAACTCAACAGTTATAAAGGTCTTCTCCAAGAGAGCAGAAAGGAGACAAGGCTGTACTCTTTTGGTTATCTTTTTAGGACCTTTCAAATTCATTTTTTCATCCCTTTCATTGCAAGGGACTCAGGCAGTCACTTATGTTCTGCTGCTGAGAGGTTTTTTTATGAAAGGAACAATAAAGTTTTTTTTTCAGAAGTGCTTTTCATGTCTTCTGGTTAGAAAGTAAAAAAAATACAGAGACAAAAAAGTGGTTAAAACATGCCTAGTGCTGGCTGAGATGTGGCAACACCTTGAGGAGAAATTCAGCACAGATAGCATAACCATTCTTCTGTCTCATGCAAATAACATGATTTTGACTGGTTTCAACCAGTAAGATGCTCTGCAACAGCCTAGGAATCCTTTTCCACCTTGGTTTTCTGTTCTGGCTGCTGATCAATACCTAAGTAATACTGGACTGAACAAATACAAATATTCCAAAGTGACATTATCTAATTATAAATTATTATTTCATATATTCTCTAGAATATTTTTTTCCATTTTCTCCTAAGAATCCTTAACAAAACTGAATCACCTGACTGATTTGGAGTTGTTTGCATTGGAAATCTAACATCTTTTCTGGTTGGATATAAGCTTATAAAAAATACAGATACACACTCTAAACAGTCTGCCCAATTTTAGCAAAATACATTTGCATGGATTTCTTCCCAGCGTAGAAATTCCTCTTTTTTCAATTGTGTGCAATTTATGACCATGCAGAAAATATGAGCCATGTTCTCTTCCCTTTTATACAACATAAGCTTCAGTGAAATCAAATTACACTGATGTAAAACCATTGTAAATGAGATCAAAATCAGAATCTACCTCACCCAAGACAAAACTGTTTTGTGGCTAAATTTTATTTTGTGATTAATTTAATATTGCTGATGGGGTCCAAATGTGTTCTGTAAACTGCTTTATGAATAGAATTTTGTTCTCTGAGGTCAGAGAAATACAGATGAAAAACATTCTATTACCAAAGGTGCCACAGGTTTTTGTGAAACTTTTTTCTTAATAAAAAATTCCTATTCTTGCTGACATTCAGACATGGATTTTTAGAGATGTTTTCACTGAAGATGTTGGGTTTGGTTTGTTTGGGTTTTTTTTTTACTCTAGAAATCCATTTTTTTCATTTAGTTGGTTAATAGTTGCAGAAAATATTCACTGTTCTTGCTGTCTCCTTCTAGCTAAGGTCAAGGTTTGTTTTACCAGGAAACAAGTTCATATGCATAGCTTGATTTGTTACTTTTATAATTAGCCAGCTAAACTAACAGTTCATAAAATTCCATTGCTAGAAGAAAATCTACTTGGGTTCAGAAGGACACGATGTGCCCTGTGTTTGCAGAATCTTAGTTGTGACTGGAATAAATATTGATTATGCCCTTTGTAAAATGACCGATAAACATTTCAGTATTCTTTAAACAGAAGCTGTTTGTTCCTGATAGATTGGTGCACTTTCCCCATGGAAAAGCAGGGCCAAGATGCTGAAGAATGCTGCACTAGATGTAGGAGAAACACTCAACAAATGATCTTGTTAACAGAAAATTGTGCAATCTTTACATAAATTTAATTAAAGTCTTAATTTTATTCTTTCCAAGTCTGCAAGTGCAAAAAAAGAGCAGTATTGGAGGATTTTTCATAAACTCTAAATTGAGGATCAGATATTGTTCTACAGTAATTACTGGATCACACAAATTAATATCATGCACAGATCTGATATTGAACTTAGAAAACTAGTCCTAATAATGTAACCTCTGCTGCTGTAGTTCATAACACTAAGAGAAATAAACAATGACTTGCCTTTAGTTCTGTCCTGGCGCAAATATAAACATAATGTATGCCCAGTCTCCTTTAGGAACTCATTATTCATACAGGTTTTGACCCCTGAAAAGTACAAAATATTGGACATTTCTATGCAGAGAGAGATCACATTCTTCTAATAGAATGAAAAATATTATCTCTCTCCTCATACTCTACTTTTAAAAATATTTTTTCTGCTGATATAACTCCTTATAACTGAGTTGGCCATACAAGAAATACTTCCACGCTTAGTTAATAGTCTGCAAGACTCCTCAGATCAATGTCATCAAGGTTCAAACAAATTTTCCTTCCAGACATCCTCTAGGACACTTCTTAAGGATTATGGCATTAAAAAAAAAAAAATCTATATTCTCCATCCTCAGTCTCTTTTGTTTTCCATCTTCTAATGTCCTCTGATTTGATTTGATTTTGAGATTAGTTAGAGACCTTGCTTGCTGGGTTCCCTTAAATGATCAATGTTTTTCCCTTTAGGAAACTATGTTCAGATCTCAACATCCTCTCAAACTTATTTTGTTCAGGCAGATCATTCACTATTTCCAGCTCTAAGCATCAGATTTTACTTCTGATTGGAAAGTTCCCTGCCTGAGCTCACTTTGTCAGAGACTACAATGTTCAGTCTTCTACACTGAAGAGCTCTACAGGTCTCTCTTGTTGTCTGCAGATGCCATCTCCAGAACTTACTTTGATTGCAGTCTAACTTCCCAAAACATCTATTGGATAAAATACAGCTTGACATACAGCTTGAAAGAAGAGCTTAACTGGGTGTCCATACCCCAGGAATGGAAAATCTAGAAATAAAGACATGTAATTATGTATTCTTGGTCACCTAAGATGGGGCAAACCTTACAGCCACCCTGTAGTCCAGATTTTGATAGAAATTTACAGAAAGACTGATTTTTTTTTTCCTTTTTTTTAAATTCTTTTTTATTTTCAGCCTTATGTTCTAAAGAATGGCACCAAAGAGAAATCAGTCTTTCTTTAGTGGTGTTATTTCTAAATTATATTCTGTTTCAATGAAGAAGGACAGATGAACGGGTCCCCCAGATATATGTGCAAGGATTACAGTGTGTGTTACTTCTAATAAACTCACTGCAATGGGACAATCCTCCCTGCAGTATCTTCTTCAGCTGAGACTGCTCTCATCACTGAATATGATTTCTTTGTTAGTCAGATGACCAAGCAAGAATTACACTATTTTCTGCAAGTAAAGATGTTTTCTTATCCTGTCATTCATAAGCTAAGAGTCTGGAGAGGAAATTTACTGAACTCTGGATAAACAAAACAAAGAAAAGTTATTACTTGATCTTATTTTCACTCTCCAGAACATAACCTGATTATTTGCAAAGACCTCCCACTGTGAATTTACACACAAGTAATAAGCACAAGGAGTACTCTGCACTGTGAGTGACAAGAGACTCATAGCATTCAATACATCTTTCTACATGAGAGAAAGCAAGTTCTAGCTCACTTTGCATCATAAGATCCTATTTTCTCATCACAGATAAACAGTAGGCATGATGCTCTTCAGATGCAAATGACCAACTGCTCTTCCAGTTAAACAGAACCAGTTCTGGCAAGGAAAACAGACTATTTGCTGCCTCATCAATCATAACAGCAGAACTGGGAGAACAAGAGGGCAATTGAGATGGAAGAAATGGGACTGAAGTTCTTTTCATGTCTTGGAAAGTCCTTGTGAAAATCAGTCTCTAGGAGAAATGCTAGTAAAATGAAGAAGCTTGTTAAGTATTTTGCTTCAAGATTCATTGTTTCTGGCTTTGCAGCCATTCTGGGCAGAGATGAGTAGAAGTCACTTAGATGTCCGAAAGCATTCTCTTATAACAGATGCCTCAAACTCACCTACACAGACAGCTCTCTGTTATGGTTAAGCAGACGCAGTGCAGTCCTTCCACCTGGCCCTCTCTGGCAGTAGCAAATATATTTGTCTAACTGGATAACTGAACAAATGAGCCAACTGAAGAGGTAATAATTTATGAGAAACGGAACACCTCTCAGAGGGGGACCAATAATTGGGACTATACTGCATGTGGTAGTTAAAGCACAGTCTGAAACTAATATTAAAAAAACAGCGTGGTTTTTTTTTCTGTCACTGACATTTAAATTACAAAATCCAAAATCTGTGTAGTGTCCAGTGAAACAGCAAGCTTAAAAATAGCTTTAAGTGGCAGAATAGCCAATTAAACTTGAATAATGTGAATTGACCAAAACACAGGAAACCTACAAATTTCCCCAGTGGAGCAGGCCAATGGCCACCCAGGCTAGTTTACTGTCTCCAGTGGTACTTAATGACCAATGTTGCAAAGGTAGCTCAAATTCTCAGGAAGCTACTAATTACTCCTTGCTGAACTGAGGGCACAGCTGACACAGCTTCTGATCAGTTTATGCTTGGACCTGAAGCCCCCTGTATGTGTTCCCTGGTTGGTTAGTTTAATTGCATTTTCTATTCATACTGAAAACCCTTCTTTTTTAGAAAAAAATCCAATACTGATAATAGTTGTTTATCCTCATCTTGAGGTTACCTGAAAAAAGCTATAAGCCCACTTTTCCTTTACAAAAAAACAACAGTGACCTAGTTGCACTAGTATTGTGGGAGGCAGAAATCACAAGTAGACAACTGTTTCATACACATGTTGTGTATGGGACAGTAAATGAGGGGAAAAATACCTGTTTGTAGAAAGCTCAGGATAAGAGAAGGCAGCACTCAAAATCTTTCAGCTCTGCATTGCTAGCTTAGGTATGGCTTAAGTTAAAGCCAGCCCAGAAATCTTTCCTCTGTGATTGCTGGCTTCAATCCATTCTAGGATGGATATTATATTAAAAAAAGTATTGTTTTCAAGTGGTGTTAGAAACCTCATACACTGAAAGATTAAAACAACTGAAAAAATATTTTTATTATTTCAGTTAATCTTTTCAAACTAGAATTAAAGACAATAGAACTCTAAAGGTACTTTATTGCTGTCCTCAGCTTGCTGTTTCCTTATTCTTTGGTTATCACATCTAGGATTTGGAAATCTGTCTCTTTTTATGCAAGTATTTTATTACAAGTTCCTTGTGGCACTAAGGACTATGGTCATCTGGCATTCCCAAGGAAGACAGTGAGTGAAGAAGGGGTCTTCTGATCATGGGAACTACTATTATATACCTTTTGTCCATTCATTCAGTAAGACACAGGGTTTTGAATTATACATTTGCTCTGCAGGACTGCTTTAGAGATAAGGAGAGATATCCCTCTGCTGGTTTTATCACATCCATATCCCACTTTTACATTAATATATAAGAATTGCTAAATGAGAATGACAAGGAAAGGGTTTCTAGAGATTCTTCTCTCCAATAATCATGTTAAAAAATAGAAGGACATTGTATATGTGTTCAGCTGTGATCTGAGGCTGACCAGCAGCCAATGAGAGTACCAGCTTTCAGCACCACAGCTCTAAAGTTTTATTCTATGGCACTATATTTGTGGAAGGAGGAAAGAGGAAAAGAAATGTGGAATAAAATATTTAAAGTCTCTAGCAAAAACATCAAAGAGAAAGAAGAATTTGACACTGAGATTCCTGCTATCATGAACCCATCATCTTGTGGTAGCAGTATGAAAGAGGGTTTGAAGGCTTTATTAATTTAGATTTTTCAGTGAAAAATAAATTATCTTTTAGAAGTTAAAATCTGTTACATAAAAAAAAATTTCTTAAATCTCCAAGTAACCAGCTTGTATTTCTTCCAGTGGCAAAAGAAAGATATATTTGTTTAAGTAGCCAAGAGGTATTTATAATGTCACTGAGGGAGTTTATCGTCTTTGGAACATAAAATATATAAAAGAAGGGTTCAGTTTTTTTCTGCTGCCCAATAACTTTAAACTATTCTATTCAAACTTTCTGAAGAATAAAATAATTTTTCACATCAGAATAATCACGGAAAATTTTCATCTCAAAGTCAGTTATAGGAAAATGATGGGGCAGGTTTAATGCAATGGCTGAAATTCAGTTTTAACTCTATAGAGACCTGTGAGTGTGTGCATGAGTACTAGAATAAATTATCTACTCTAGATTTGTTAAACTAAATGAAGAATATACATTTCATGAAGTGGCAATATTTATTTATTCGTATTGTATTTTTTGCTTTGCAAACATAATTTTCAGTCATCTAAAACCACTGCAAAATTCACATCTAAATGAAAATACAGAAATTTCACCTGAAAAAAATAAAATAATAAAATCTGTTTTAGAAATATGTCAGAACTTGATGTAGTAGTCAGCTCTCAGCTGTAAGCCAACTAGTAAACTTATTTCTTTTTATATCCTTCCTCCTTAAAAAGTAGTAATGAATCTCAGCATTTTCCATACTGGCCGCCAACTTAAAAGGGAATAAAACAGTAGAGATAGACCAAGGCAGAGGCAGGAAACCTGAGGATATAAAAGGCACTGTGTTTCACTAGGATCTGTTAGTGTAGGGGCACATATGCCCCTCTTTCATTACTAAATTCTATTTGAAATTATCAATCAAAAGGTAGCTTAGCAAGGATCTAGAGAATCTGCAAACATTTTTAGTGTTTTTCAAAAGAGATGCTAAAAAACCAAACTTTTCTCCCATCATTTGAGCCTCAATAGAGAGAAAAAACTAGTCATTCCCATACACTGACTCAACAGTGGTGCAAAGTCATGCAAGTTTACGTATAAATATGCATATGACTAACACACAGAAAACCTTCATGTAATGACAAATAGATGAAATATCTGAGATGCTTGTTAAAGTTTTGTATGGATTCAGCCATTCTTCATTCACCAGCAAACACGAAACAGCCACTGCTATAATAAACTGCAGCTACAGGAAAGACAACTGTGGAAGCTGCAGAAGGCATTCAAATGGGAAGAATGGCCTATAGAAAGGAGTGGGAAGAAAACTGAAAATTACTGGATAGTACAATATATAGCCACACCAGAATCCTAGAAAAGGAATATTCAAGGTGTGAAGCAACAATGGTACAAAAAAGCCATAGAAAGGGCATGGTTTCTAAAACCAGCCATAAGACAAGAATCCATCCTTAATGTGTTAAACACAGGAAGATGTTTCAAAATGAACTTATACTTTTTACAGACAGGAAATACTCTTGCTTGGGTCAAGTGCCCATTTTAACTTCTGTGTCATGGAAAACAAAAAATATGTTCAATTTTCCCTCCAAGACTATGAAGCAATGACATTAAATTTGGAGGTCTGAAAAGTTTCTGCTATATTCTTAGCTCCCTATCTGTCTCCAATCTCTTCTCAATATACGCTGCTCTTCCTGTTCCTCTGCTGTACTTTCTTCCTTCCTTTCAGTTCACTTCTGCCCCCTTTTTAATCCTCAGTGCAGCCATCAGACGGAAGGCTCTGCCTGTGCACTGTATCCTTTCTCTCTATTTCCCTCTGCTTTTTGCCCATTTTGTTCGGTTCAATGTAGCTTCTTTATGTCATGGACTACAACAGATGTTGTTTTTGTACTTTGCTAAATCAACAGGACTTGTGATTCAGGTGAACTACCTGATATTTGAGGGTGAATAATAGATAGTGGTACAGTGACTGGAAGTGCCAGCTTCAATCCTTTATCAGAGAGGCAGAATGAAAAGGAAATACCTCAAACCTGAACTAGCTTAATCTCTCAGAGTTTCTCCCTGCTTCAGCTGGAAGATTTTTTGTGGAGCAGAACATGGGAGCCAGTAGCACCTTCACTCCACTCATACTATATTTACAATAGTGGGCAGTATTGCTACTGGTCTGTGGTCACCCTGGTTTCTATTTTTCCTTCTCCTCCCCTCACTTTCTTTCCTCTGCTAAATGATTACTTTTTGACCAAAGGCAGTCATTATTGCACAGTGAATACAGCAGACAAAAAGTAAATGGTTCTGAACTGTGTCCTCCTGTTTTCCCTCCCTGCCTCCCGTACTTTTATTGCACTCCAGCAACAGCCTCTGAGATGCCATGCTTCCAGCTGAGATCCATTGGATCTGTTAATTAATGCTGGCTAAGTCTTAATAACTAACAGAGATCTGATAATTCCCAAGTATAAGAATATGTATTATCATCAGTATTACTGAAAATCTAGCTTCCATTATTTGTATAAACGAGTTATTTTCTTTCCAAACTCCACACTATAATTTAGGATGAAGTTAATCTTAAATTAAGATTTAAATTATTCACGCTATTGTTAAAGAAATGCACAGTAAAAGCATCCTTCAAATAGGATTAACACAGATTTGAACCTTTCATGAGGTTCAAGAAACAGAATAACCTATTAAAATTTCATGGATTTGCAGAAGTTAGAGAACACTTTTCCAACATCCCTCACCTTCCTCTTCCACCACAAAAAACCCCCAACCAACCAAAACCCCACAGAGAATAATTGAGTGGTGGGGGATTAATAGAGTTTCTCTTGACTCCTGGGATTAATCTAGAAGAGATCAGGTTCAGAAATACCTTCCCTGGGTTGTATCCGATATTGAAATACTATTTATTTGAAATAGATTGCATATCGATGTCGGCATTCTCATCAGCATACACAACATGTAAAACTAAGTAAGAAAATATTAAGCATCTTTGCAATTAATTCAAACTGGAAATATTTTGTTACTACAGCCACACGTATAACTATATATGTAATATGTATCTATCAGACACAATGAAACTGCCAGAATCAGAATGAAAGACAAGAAGCTGATTTCTTTCATAGGAGAATGTATTTAAGTTTAAAAGTATTCTGTATATTCAAGGCAAGGACAGGGTGGAAACATATTTAAACTGGACTGAAGCAAGCCTATCTTTTTCAATAAGATATTTTGAGCTGATTTATGAGTTCTGCCGAAACAGATAAATAGCTACCCCATCTATCTATTTAAAAAATATTCAAGATTTTTGTATGGCTTTGTTTAGCTGCAACACATCTCTTTTAGATTCAGTTTCAGGATGATTCCAATTCAGTAACAGCAGAGGCAACAACATTAATATAAGTATCTCCAGTAAAATACTATTACACAATCACAGCAGATATTAGTCTTACTTCCAAGAGCCACACTGATTTAGTCAGGATACAAAAACAAACACTACATTAACTTTTTTTTTTTTTAAATCAAATCTAACTGACATAAATCAAGTATAAGAGTTTGACTGTGAAATCATCACAGTGAAATATGTGTAAATGACTTTCAGATCTCTTTATAGAAGAAATAGAAAAGGAACATTACAAAGATTTTTTAAAAACCCACAAAAACAACAAACTAAACAAAAATCCACAACCTTGAAGGGTCTAAGTTTGAACAAAACATGAAAAAAGTAAAGCAACCTTGAGTAAATTCCAGTTTATCCAGGGTTTTTATGTAGCTGTTTGACCACCAGCCTAGTCTAAAAGGTAGAGAAAGAAACATCCATTCTGACTATGCATGGTTTGTTTAAAGAAATTCAGTGCAGAGTACTTAAGACAAATGAAATTTGCAAAACAATTCTGTCTAATCAAGGTCTGTTTTCCTCAAGTGTGCATGAAGTAATGAAAATCAATCAAAACCCAAGACAGCAATTTTTCTTCAGCAATATAATTTTCTTTTATTTACTTATATAACTTACTGAGGGCTAAGAAGACAGTTTAGTTTTCATGCTCCAAAGCCCTCAATTCCTCTGGTGATAACTCCCAGCACTGCTAGGTGTGCTAAGAGTTTTTGCATTACATGGACAACTTCATACTGGACTAGTACAAGTACGTACCATGTGGCTGTTCACCAGGTGCTAGGTGGAGATGTCTCACCCCTTCTGGGACTGAACCATATCAGAACATACATTTGGACTTCTCATAAAAGGCTTTGGATCTGAACATTCCTACAAGATGTTTAGCCTCTCAAGAGGCATAGCAATAGCTGGGGGTGGGGTAGGAAGTCAATGAAGAGGAATAAAAATCCTCAATATCAGCTCATAGGAAAAATACATTTGTGTTCAATCAACTCTCAAACATATCTTCGCAGGCTATATCTACCCTGACAAGTAAAATTCAGCTAGTTCACACACTTGAACACCAAACTGTTTACCTACACTGGACAACTGTCTGTACATTCCCTGGCTCCAGTTTATTCTCCTCAAAAAAACCAAACAGACCTTTGGTGAACAGTCTCCTCCAGGCACATCTTTTTCCCTTAATGGCAGGAGCAAGACTGTGCTACATTTGGCTCACTTCATTTGGTATGATTCACTGATGCTATTCCAAGCAGCTTTTGCACCCTTACTCAGTATGCTAAACCAACCAAAAACTCCCTGCTCTCTGGTAGAAAAGAGTAAGAGTAAGAGTAAGAGTAAGAGTAAGAGTAAGAATAAGAGTAAGAGTAAGAGTAGGAATAAGAATAGGAATAGGAATAGGAATAGGAATAAGAATAAGAATAAGAATAAGAATAAGAATAAGAATAAGAATAAGAATAAGAATAAGAATAAGAATAAGAATAAGAATAAGAATAAGAATAAGAATAAGAATAAGAATAAGAATAAGAATAAGAATAAATACTAGACTGAAAACCAGCCCTCTCATTAATCTGGCCCTAAGAACGTTGGTTGTTAAAAATGACAAAAAGAAAATGTGACAGGACATGGAGAGGTGGAAGCTTATGGGAAGCATATTGGGAAGACAAAGATCCCACCAACATCCCTGGCTTAGTCTGGGGGGGTATCTGTGCTGGACAAAGGTCTGCATGACCCTCGTCAGTTTTTAACGTAGATTTGTTTGGAAACATCTCATTTGATGACTTTGTGTGCCTCTGTCACAGCCGTGCCCACTGTAGACTTACCAACGCTGTACTGGTTCTCCACTGAAAAGTCCGTTTCCACTAGCATGGATTCCCAAAAGACCGCATGCTCATGTTGGCTCAATAGTGCCAGTTCAATGCAGTGTGGGGTAGGTCATTTGGATGTAGTCCTTGTGGGTTATATGCTGTTAACCTCTTCGAGGTCCTGGATTCAGGATTTTTAAAAGACGGAGAAGGAAGGTGCTTGGGCAGAGAGAGGATAATATAATCATTTTGATGGTAGCAGACAGCACTGCGTAGGAGACAGTATGACCTCAAGGGGAGCACATCACAGTATTCTAGGACATGCAAGGTGATCAGACAGTGCATTGCAGAGGACTGAAAAATGAAGTGTGAACTGCTTACAGCAATAGCACATCCAAATCTGTCATCTGGTCTGCATGAATATCCACAGATTGTCTAGGGTAAGGGGGGGAGATGTAATATTCTGGGGTATAGATAAGGATTCACTTAAGGTTTTTGTGTATATGTTCCAGTGTTTACATTCTGGGCTGTATGCAATGGCTCTAATTTAATTTAAAAACATTCATATGGCCCTTAACGCTGGATTAGAATATCTGCATGACTGTCAGGACTTGCATGTGCTATTACATATGTTTTCCCTGTATATGTGCAATTAATAAATTTTTGAAAAAGTAGAGATAATAATAATATTCCTTTTTACTGTGGAGGTACAAGTATATGTTTATATAGATCTCAGCACAGTAGGGCCTGGGCCCCATTTAAGGCTTTCATAGACTATTGTGGTGTCAGTATTGAATAATAATAGGCAATATATAAATGCCAAAATAGAGAATCAAAAACTCAGTCTGCCTCAAGGGTCTGTGTTTGAAGGTGTCAGAGACATTAAAAACAAAGAAAATATAAAAAGAGATATGCCAGATGCACACATCTGCATCAGTTCAAACCCAATTCCCAGCCCCCAAAGCTGTCAAGCACAACTTGCAGAAGAAACATTATTTATTTATTTAACCATCTATCTATGTACAGAAAGCAAGAGTGGAAAAGGCTCTGGGGGAAACTTCTCATGGTTGAAGTATCTTCTACTTTTTCTTACAATACCCCAACCTAATAATTTCCATCATAATTTCTGTAAATATTTTTCTACATGGCTGCAGCAAATCACAAGTTTTTGTGTGTTCAGCTGTTTCCCAGACATGGAGGATACAGTGTGGCATCATGCTCTGCATGGGAGTTTGGTTCTACGTTTATTCAAGACACACACAAGTGATTCAGGATCCTGTAGAAAATACTTTGCTTCCCATAAAGGCACAGGCGAGGTATGAATTGATCTCTGAATGACCACCAAGGCAGACCGTATGGCCCTAGTGCCATGCCCCATGGCAGGAACACTGCTTCAGGCACACGTCACCTCCCAGTTGGCCCAAGGGATGGGTCTTTGGGAGGAGGTGGAAGTCCAGTTGCCTTCCCCAGCTAATTCTGTCACAGCGATGTGCATCAAAGCCAGATGGTCTGCCACATTCCCCACCTTTACATAGCCATATATGCTTCCCAGGCTGTAGGCAATGGATATGGAGCTTATACTGCTACCTACAGGTGCTACAATACACCTGCTGATGTCTGCACTTCTTTGTTAGTCCTTCTGTGAATTATCAGACCTTCTGCTCTGAGCAGCCCCCTCACAAGCGTCTCCATGCATGTGACTCTGCTCTGCTTTGCCCTTTGCCTTCCTCACTGCTGAGGTGGGGGCGCAGAGGAGGGGAATGCAGACAATGCTGCCCCAGCTTCCCAGGGAGGACGGGTGGTGGGAAAACAGGGAAGCAGGCTCAAAGTGGGAATTCTGGCTGTTGCCATGTAACAGTAGTCTCACTTGGGAAGTTTGCTATCATGAAAGCATTGTAGTGGTATTGCATAATGCCTGTGTTCACACAGCATCCATCAAGGAAAGCCTTGCGGTACAGAGGAAAGTCCTGATGGCTTTTTTGTACTACTGTGTAGAATAGCACTGGTTTCTCTTCCTGTGGTGACAGATGCACACCAGACATTGCGAACAGAGCAGCTGGCACTTGGTCCATCATCCTACCAGAGATCTGAGTGTGTACATAACCATGAGTTGAGCAAGGGATCTAAATGCAAGAGTAATTACAATTTGGAGAAATCATACTGGAGGACTGCTAGAAAATGCCCTAAATGGCTATTACATAGTCTAATGTATCTATATGACTATGTTTCATTATATAGTCTTTGCAAGATTTTTTCATTAACAGCCAAAATGTCAAATTATTATGCTTTTGTCTTTTCTTGGCAGTAATCAGCACTTCTGAGTGGGTAGTGAAAAGAGGGGGTTTTTTATTATTCCGTTTCTGTGGTCTTATTTATCACCTAATTCCACTCCATGGCAGTGTCTACTGTAACTTGTACATGATCTTCAAAGGATATGGAACATTTATACTCTCTTCTTTTCTCCATTTTGTACAGGTTAGGACTGGAGATGTGGTGAAAGCATTAGGGTTGCTTAAACAGAGGCACTGACTGTTATACTGCGACAGTCTGTGAGGCCAGCTACTGGCAGAAGACTTGAATTTTTAATATCCAATTCCTTACTCAAATAATAAAATCTAATTAACTAGACTATGTGTGTTTCATAAATTTTATTCATTATTTAATGAATATTCATTGTTATTAAATACTGAAAATCACTAAATAAACACTGTCAAGAGACTTACATATTTTTATTACTGATGCTTTTGTCTGCTTCACCCTCCCAACTTCAGTAAGTTTTCGAGTATCTTCCTAAACTTGCTTTTTATTTTGTTCCCACAAAATGTTTTTGAAAGCAGCTCTGTTTCCTTGCCTGCAGGACAGAGGACACAGACAAGCTAAGACATCGCTTTGGCATCACTCTCTAGATATTCCAACTAGACTGACAACGCACAACCTTCTCCCTAATGGCCAGAAGAATGTTCATGATCATGGCTCTTTATACCCTTTTATCCCCACCTAGTGTCAGACGGAGCCCAGCTCTGCTCTGGAAACACATATACATCCTTGTCAAAGGTAGTTTAGAAGGCTTCATATATATGATAACTCTTCTATGTTTTTCCACAGCTGTGGATTTTCTGGAATGCAGCTACATCGATGGGCCAAAGCCCCAGCAGCCTCCACTTTACCACTTAACATTTCCTTCTACCAAAGAATTGTTCTGTGCAAGTAAGTTCAGTTGTGAGGAGGAGACAGTATTTCTCAATGATTTGCTGATGTCTTTCAGAAGCTTTGATGAGCATTGAAGCTAGAAACAATTCCAGATGGAATTGTCTCTTTTCTGTCACTCACAGTGCAAAAAAGGAAAATCTACCTAGAAGTTACATCTTTGTTTCTAAAGAGTTCATCTGTCCCTGCTACTCACTTTCACACCTGACATCTGGACTGGAACCAACACAAACTGAGCTGACCTGACTAAACAAAAGAGAAGGAAGATATTTGGTTTTGGTTCAGCTCTTCAAGGCTTCCACCATTTCCCTGGACTTCATTTAATTTTTTGTTGACAACTTGAATTATCCCTACAGCTAAATTTTTCCAGGCAGGGCCTGTGAAATAGGATATGTATACAAGGCACAGTGTAATGAATACTCTCAGTTTGAATGAACACCTCAGAGCATGGCTACTGTGCAAGTAAATTTTAAGAAAAGCTTTGTAGGACTTCCTTTGTCTTGGTGCGTGTCCTGTCTCACCTGTATAGATGTTGGGTTTGGTGAGAAGAGATTCATACTTAGTACAGACTTAATTTTGATTCACAGTCATAACTGATAACTAAAAAAGTAACAATGAGTGTTGAGTTGTCATGTTCTCTTGCTCATGCATTTTGATTTCCATTTTGTCCCAGATTTTGCTGGGCTTTCCCCAGCACAAAAACTCCCTCCTCCTTCCTTATTCCCTAGCCAATGCATCCTCTTGATACATCACAGTTCCTCCAAGGGCAGTGATGCTGCCCTACCCCATGTGTCCTTGGCTGAAGGTTGCTGGAAGGAGAATTTGAGAGAAGGCACTTGGGTGAAAACAGCATGCTACAGGAGTTGTAGAGGCAGCTATCAGAGCAAAATCCTCTGTATAATTCACAAACCTTTTACTTCTGAGGGTGGGAAAATGTTTAGTTCAGATTGAGTCCGCTACCACTGTGAAAGGGTATATACAGAAATGTAACCATGAAGAGTGTGTTTGTATACATATATGAATACACAAACACACACAGAGCAGACTCAATTTTTAAATGAACTCTTAGCGTGGAGTGAAGTCCCCATTCTTGCAGGAAATCATATGTGGCACTGCATGCTCATCTCTTAGCACAGGGAGAGTTCTCATGCCATGCCCCACTCAACTCATCTTGCTCTGCTTGTGCAGACATGTCCAGCACTGAGATCATTATTTCACTCACTGGCATCTCTGAAATCCTGGAGATCAATGTTCTTTAAAAATTTAAATACAAGCTTCAAGCCAAAATATCTTGGCTGCCTCTGTTTGCTGCAACATTAACTTCAAAAAGCAAGCAGTGGTTTTATGGTTACACACACAGCAGCCATAAATAAAGGGCAGCCCAGTCTGTACAGCTGAACAGCTTGCTTTAGACATCTAGGGAAGATACAGTCAGCTTATACCAGCTGTTCGCAATGCTGGATCACAACCTGAACATTGTCTCAACCATCAGAGGGTTGAAATCTTTGTTCAGAAGAACACAAAGGAATGGAAATTTACACTGTGTTCTAGCCATGCCACATCTGGTATTTGAGGAGGCATGGAGGAGAAGGCTTACAGAGAGTTTAGTGAGAGGCAGCAGAAGGGAAAGTGGGAAAAGACTCCAAGAGTTGAAGTCCCAGCATGATGCAAGGACCCTTACACAAAGCCTGCTGATCTGGAATTTGAGTGGCAGACAGAATTGCCCATGACACTGCATATCATTCTGGTCGCAAGCAGCTGCTTTGCTGGGAGCTGAAGCAGGAAAGCAGAAATAAAAACCAAAGATACACCTTGTTAGCAGGACATAAATACCTTAGAGAGACTGGCCTGTTTCTTCAAAGACATTCTGAAGATATTATTCTGTAAATGAGACTGACTTGATCTGTTCCCCATGTTCAGTCCAAACTGCAGTCATGGTTTAGAACATTTCCAAGAGTTTCCCACTACCAGCACCTGACAGGAGTCAGGGAGGGCAAACAGGCATTGACCTACTGCAATTCTTGTAACCCAGACAGCCTCTTGTTGAATGAAAATACAGAGATCAGAGCAGAATTCTGAATACTACAGTGACACATGCAGTGGGAGGAAGTAGAGAAATAGATCAAAAAATGAGTGCTATGAGGTGCATCATATAATAAGTAAATAAGAAAAGAATATCCTATAAAGTGACTGTTCTTCTCAGATACTTCTGGGACAAATAAATTTAAACTTTATGCTCTGCTCAGGCTATAGCTAAAGAATTAATGTCCTGTGTAGGAGCCAATCTTCTCTTCTTATTTAGTAATGCACTGTGAAAAACCTGTTATCCTATCTATAATACTTACTGGCCTGTTTCTATTTATTGCTTTGATGTTTGTGTCAGCAGGGAAGTGTAGCCTTCCATTTAGCAATAGGGGCATCCGTTTCAGAAGTTATAACTTCTCATACAGGCCCTCATGTGGGATTTGACTTGGGTATTTTTGATGGATTATCAGCAAACCAAATGTTACAGTAAGCAGACTGGTAAAGGAAAAATACAGTCCAGTCAACCATTTCACCAAAATGCAAGATTTTAAATGTTGGACACTCTTGGGGGGCACAAAATAATGTACTTCATTACTCTTTCTGCTCAATGTGCTGTTATATTTCATTCTTGCTTAGTTCCTACCCCCTATGTTGCTTAAACTTCTGAAGGCATTACCTTGAAATTTTAACAAAGTCATCTCCAACATGTGATGAAGTACAGGGTGGCTTGGACAGAGGCAGCAAACCCAGCGGCTGGAGCCAGAGCAGCAGTGGCATTGACAGCAGGGCACAGCACCATCTTCAAGAAGGAGCTGGGGGAATGCACATCCCATGTGAAGGGCAGCACGATCTATGCATTGTGCCAGCAGGCATGTCACAAAGGGGTACAAAGACTGGTTAGATAGTGCCGAGGATCCTTCTGAATGCTTCGGAGAGTGGGTGTCCAGTGTATCCATGCCACATCGCCTGGGGGCCAGAGAGGAATTCCCGGGACGGATGCCACCAGCAACAGGGACGTGGATTTTGAAAAACTTCTGGCCTAAAAACACGAGTTTTCAAAACAGATGCACAAAGCCTGGAAAATCTCTGGAATTTTAATGGGCTTCTGAGCGAGAGTTATTACTATCTCAGAGGTGAGGTTGCTAGGCTGGGGCTTGCTTGCTTTTTCCAATTGATACAGAGCGATGTTCCTATTAGATCAACTCCATGCAATTTAATGCAAAGAGCACCTGCAGCTACTGCCACATTTCTGAAATCTCTAAGGAAAGTCTGAAAACATGATGCTTTGTCTCTACCACCTTTTTTTTCCCCCCTCAGTAAGGTATTTCAAGTAAATAAACGAGGAGGGTTCATTAGCATGCACTGACTAAACAATTGTAAGAAGAGACTCAAGGGCTTTGGCTTATGATAATTTTCAATGCAACAACCTAAAGAACCTAATATATTAATCTTTCAAGATCATGCAGATCACTGTCTTTGGACAGATTAAAAGATAATAGCACCATTATCAAAACAAGTTAAAGTCTTAATAGTTTTTTTGCCAAGCTGTTATTAGTAAATCTGCAAAGCTAGGTATAGCCAGATTTATGCCACTGCTTCACAAAAGAGAAGCAAGAAATGAGACAATTGCTTTCCACTAAATATATAGCAATATTCAATGACTATCTGCTTAGAATATTCTGCAATATGCCACATAGTTTGGAAAAGAAAGAGCCCTGAGGACAGGGGTGGGTTTGCACATTACAGATCTACTTAAAAGAGGAAGTAGCCTCTTCCTGAAACAGAAGCAAGTTATTCTTATAACCATAAAATAGCAAATGTTCAAGTCAGCTTCCCTGAGAGCTTTCCTCACCCAGTTCAAAGACAGTAGTAGTCATGAGTACCTCCTCCATTCTCAGACCTATTGAGAGATGCTTCCTTATGGAAGTACACGGGCAAGAGCAAATGCACTATTTCCCTCTTCTGGGAGTGCTTGATCTGATAAACTTTGTAAGATCAGTTATCCTTTTCCCATGAAACCCTCTTCCTCTTTCAACATCTTCAAGATGTTAGCCAGATAATAATAGACAGCTATTAAGGACAGGAACGGTTTCAAAACAGAATATTGACATAGTTCATTTTATTTACCAAAAGGTGCAATACAATAGGTGTACTATAGAGATCTTATCAAATTATCAGTGGACACAGGAGAGCACATGTGCCACAGAAAACAAACCTAAGGCCCTCAGCAGTTTCATATGACCTTTCTAGTGAACCTGATTTTTTTTTCAATTTTGGACACAGGGAACTGTATTCATTCTTATCTTAAAAAGGAACCACCCTTCATACCTATTTTGACCATCTAATGGTCATAGACAGCCCTATGAGTTTCTTGATTTCTTCACAGCATCAGACTACCTTTTCAGGCGACATCTTGTGCTGGAAGAGCTGATGAAATTCTAACATGCGTTTCTCTGGCATATTTGCACATCCTGTGTGCCTCCATATTGATGCTAAACATCAGATGACAGTTCCCTCTGGTTGTCCCTACTATAGAAACTAATTTTTGTTTAAAGCAGAGGTAGAAGTACATTGAAATGATCTTATGTCCCAATTCTCAATCAAACTCCCAAGCAAAAACATATGGAAGGGATCAAAAGCTTCTGGATTTTCTTTCATCTACATATTTCATTTATTCAATCAAACACACCAAGCTGTTTGAATCTTCTCTGTGACTTTGCTTGACTAAAATACGACTCTATAGGTTTTTTTTTCTTTCTGTTTTGTTCTTGTCTTTATATTAATGCGTCTTCAAAAGCACAAGATCTGGGAGACCATTAATTTGACAGGTGACAGACACAACTCATTCACCATCAACCTTTTCCAAAAATAATTGAACTCTAAACTTTTAAGATTTTGAAATTTAAGAACATCCTCCACACCACCACCAATAAAAAAAATAATTCAGGATCATCATGTGGTTGAGGATACACAATGTTGCCTGCAACATGGTCCAGTTAAAGTGTTGTAAGGGAAACCCAAACAGAAAGGAGGATGAAGTTATTTGTTCCTTTCTCAGTTCGTGGCCAAAGGGCACTTCATGCAGGGTGTATGTCTCTAACATAGCATAAGCTCTATCTGATGCATATTTCAGTGTGCTTGTTGATACCGGATCCTAGAAGCAGTCAGTGGAAAGCAGGCGGCAGGGTATTCACAGAAAATTGTCCCTAGTTGAAACTGACGTCCACCTGTCACCTGCCTGGCCACCAACATGATCTCTACTCAACTCCCTGTGCACCCTCAATAACCCTCCATGTATTTCCTGTGAACTCTCCTACCTCCTTATCTGCTTGAACTTACACTGTGCCTGCTTTACACTAATTAATTTAGGATTTCCCCCAAATCCCTCTCCTGCTAATTATTCCACTTCTGCTGTTTCCAGACCCAGAGTCAAGCTAAATGTGCATTTTATACCAGCATATCAGATTTTTGTGGTTTTTTTGTGGGTTTTTTTTGTTTGGGTTTTTTGTTCTGTTCTGTTTTGTTTTTCAGAGCAGCAGTAGTGACTGCAGAGCTGTTATTTACTATCCACTACAGCAAGGGGGACACACTGAAACTAGCAGGAGGCTGGTTTAAGCAAATCTAAAAAATAAGCACTTCTTTATAGACCGGATAGTAAGTTTGCTGCAGTGGAGGTTATGAAGCCAAATACCAACAGTAGGTCTAAAAATGGTCTCAAAAACTTCATGGACCATGGCTCCATACATAAAGAGGCAAAATGAATAGGCAGGAAAGCAGTTCTGACATCCCCAGCACAACAGTTCAGGCTCCTAGAGAAGTGTGAGGAGAAATAAATTGAGCAGGCTCATGTGCTCTACCAAAATTACACCTTTTGCTCCTATTCGTGGCAGCATATTGGTCTAACTGGACCACTGCCCTGGCCATTAAGGGCATTTCTTGCATTCTCACTATGGAAGACACCCTTGGTATAACCATGCCTCTATCCTAACTAAAAACAGTGGCCATTTGGAGAGTGAAAACACAGGGAGATGTCTGGTAATGAGAGGTGAACTGTTTAAGGTCTGAGATGTGACTCTTGGACACATGGTGCCTGTATGCAATATGGCTGTCATGTTTTGAAGTGCAGAGACCCAAACACAGGCACTGAGCAGGTGTGGGCACAGCAAGTCTGCTCTGAATGTGCGGAGACAGTGCTGAGATGAACCATATCCATGCACAATGACATCTAAAATGCCTTCCTTTTGGTTAGAAAAATCACATGCTTTATACATGGGCTCATATTCTGTACAACTGCTGAAGGTGATGTGCTGCTCAGGCAAGTCTGCTCTCTCATTTATCTTCTGTGGCTTTCAGCTGTGACTCCTGTGTGTTTTCTGAGGTACAGCAGGATGTTCAGCACAGAACAGAGCACAAAGCCGAAGAGTTACCCTCATTTCTAAATTTGTTACATGCAGCATTCAGGCACATCAATCTGTTAATTACTATGTCTGGAAAGCCTTGGCATACATATTCATCACCTGCAATTGTCATGCTGCCAACTCTTGCAATTTTAATCACCAGCTTCATGATATTTGGCATTTTTCTTGAAGTCAAATTGCTCAGAGTTGTTTGGTTTTCTGACAGTCTCAGTTTTGTTTCTTTTTTAAAAAGAAAGTCTAAATTTAAGGCCCTGTGATTTCAAAGAAAAACCTGAAAAATGCTTCTTAAAAGGAAAAAAAGAAAAGAAATGTCAATATCTTGGGAAAGGAATGAAGATTTGGAGAAGAGTTGAAAGAATAAATGCTCCCTAAAATATAACTTCAAGGAAAGTTAAGTTTACTTCCGTGAAAAATTTGGAAGAATGGGTTTACACAGGAAAAGGAAGGTGAGATGTTGGAGTCAATATGCTAATTAATTACCTAAGTTGTTATCATAAATGGTGAGAAAAGAAGCCAACATGGCTCCTAGAGGAAGAAGAATTTATTCCCAATTGTAATAGAATAAACATAATTAAAAGCTTTCTGACGGTTAAGGCATTAGAGCTGGCTGACTTAAAAAACTGTGGAAATCTCTTTTGCCAGAGGTCTTTAAATGATTAGATAAGACAAACAGCTGTGAAAGGGCTTTACAGTATACTTCATCCTGCTTTACAACATCCATGAAGCCTCCTTCACAAATTTGTTTACGTAAATCAGTATACCTTGTAGCAGCAACAACATGCTGATGATGCACAGTAACTTCTGTGAATAGAGAGCAAGAAAGCAAGCAAGTGGAAGTGGAGATCTATTAAAACATGCAGACACCTGTGTCACATGTCTGTTCCCTAGTGAATACTATTCATATTCTCTTAGGAAGTGTGATCGCCTTTGCACAGATGCTCACCCTCCACCTCCCCAGCACACTGTACTCGACAGCTGTTCAGATTTCCTATGGTCTTTGCAGGGACAGAGTCTGATTTAATTTTGATAATGTTGTGACTGATTTCTAAAAAGTATCAGGTTTTGAAAAATAAGGTGATGGAAGGCAACTGAAAACTTCTGGGGAAGGATGATGTTTTATCCTCTACTTCAATACTTACTTTGCTGAAAAAATCTTTTACTTTCTTCACCCACTTAAATAAGCTGCATTTATAAAAACCACTTCACAACAAGAAGTGTTGCTTTCAAAATGTGTTCTGCACACTGAGAAAATGCTTGCTGGTATTATCTTTGGGTAGAAAAGAATAAAAAAATTTGTACTTGAAATTTATAAATAGGACTCATTGCTATGATTTCTGAATGATATTGGTAGACAAGAACTGCCTGTTTCATCTTTGTATTAGAAATATTAGTACTTCACATTGCCATTAAGTTTGAAGAAAGAGTGGGTATACTTCTCTGGGTAATCTGTGTTGGTGAACCCAAGATAGACAATATCCACTGCTTTCTCTTCATCTGCCAAGGCAGTCTTTCCATTGTAAAAAGCTTATCAGGTTGGTCAAACCTTCTCTTGGTGAATTTGTGCTGACTACTCCTGATGATTTTCTTGTCCTTCAGTGTCTGGAAATGTTTTCCAGGGTTAGCTGGATGGTTAGCTCCATCACTTTCCAAGGAATTGAGGTGAAGCTGACCAGCCTGACTTAGGTCACTTGTAAAATGACAATGACCTTCAATTTCCTTATAGAAATACTGTAAAAATTCAATTAACTTAGAGTTCTAATATAGACTAAAATATACAGGTACTATTTTTCCTGAGAAGTTAGGTATCACCTTCAAGAGCCTTGTTTTACTTCATATCATCATTGCAACAGAGGAAGATGAAAAAACACGGGTAAAAATATGATAATAAAATAAGGGTTTTTTCCTCCAGAGTTATTCCTCTGTATTGAAGAGAAAGTACTGTGCAACAAGGCAAATGCATGTTTCATTACTTCATTATCTTTGCAGCTAACTGTGTGACATTGCCATTAGCACCTTTACAGCAAAGCCATGTCAAAGTGAGCTACAGATCTGCTGTGCGGGGTTACTTCATCCTCGTCTCTGTTCCTCAGCTGGTTTTAGGGCAAGTTCTCCAAGGAGTGACCTCTTGGCTCTGTACCATAAACTCCTGCTATTCTTGTACCAGGCAGTATGGATTTGAAAACAATCCTGGTTATCAAAGCAGCAGAGTTATACTTCCTACTTTGGTCCTTAGACCTTACCAATTAATTCAGACAAATTCTCAGCTTTATAGTTAGAGACTGGGGAGCTGATTTCTAAAAATGAAAGGCTCTTTCTTCCTTAAGTTTTAATCCACCTGTCAAAACTCTATGCCATGATTCTTTGATTTCAAAATCCTAAGCAATTTCAATAGTTATACAACCCAAAAGCACATGTATTTTCCTGCTTGATAAAGTTTGTTTTGAAGAGATTAGAAATAAATCTGAAACAACTGTTTAAGAGACATAGAGTGTTTAGGGCATTTCACTGATTCAAATCTAATTCTAGTCAATGCTTGCTAGAAGTAAGAAGTGTTTGATTTCCCTTTGGCCGTTAGGACAAGTTAGTTGCTGATTTATCGTTATCTTCAACAGAAATATGAGCACATCACATAATCTTTCAGCTTTTTGGCATACTTAGGAAAGAGGATGGGAACTGAATAGTCCCAAGGCAGTTACCACACATTACCCATAACATCCCTTTAGACAAAAAGAACAGTGCATAACAAATCATGGATGTATCAAGAAGTACTGACTTCAACAGAAAACAAACCCAGGGCACCCTTCTCCAGAAATGTAAGACTACCATCCTATGAAAATATGTCCTTTAGCTGCAGAGAAAGCTTTTTACAGAAAGGTAAGTAAAAAAGGAAAGTCTTAACTTATATCTTATTTCATTGGAGTTTGCACTGCTTCTTGCTGTGTCATACCTGCCCAGCAGGAGGAGGCCATCAGTTCTCAGCTAATCAATGCGGCCATACTTCACTATGAGCAACTTCAAATTAAATTACAGTTTTGTATGTCCATAATTTGTAATTAGCAATCAAGAGATACTGCTGCCACTTGAAATATCCCACAGAACTGCAGGAATCACTAGTGTGTTTGTTTCTGTTCCATTTAAGTTAATCTGAGGTCTATTGCTGATCTCTGTGAGTTCAGTACTGCCTGTGAGTATAATACTACTCAATATTAGTGCTAATAACTACAGGTCCCTCAGTTGCCTAATTTCACTAGTTTCTACCAGGCTAACTTTTCTTCCTGGCACCCAAATCAGTAATTTATTTTAAATGAGTGAGCCTTGAAAACCCAGATTTTTTCCCAGTTCGTAGTCATCTAATTATGTGGATCTAAAAAAAAAAAAAAGACATCTCTATCTACTTTAATTTTTCTCTTTCCAAAATATCACATTCACACTCAAAAAGCTAAAGTGATAAAGGAATTCCTACACTCCCAGGTAGGATGACAACTCATATTTCATGGGAGAGGCATGCAACACTGGTCTCCAGGCTCCAACAAACAGACCTAAAAGGCTGCTGGGGGAAGAAACAAGGAAATCATGTGGCTCTTCCCTACATGTTTTGTACATCTCCCAGCCACATTTCACTCACTTGTCTTTCATGGCTTTTGTTGAAGCAGCTCTTAAAATGCTCCACTAATAGTCTTTCAGATTTCACTGTTGCTCCATTTCTCCCCTGTAAAGCAGGGGCTTTGACTCAGATGGTGTCTCCCATAGACCCTTTTTTATTGTCCTGCTGCCCAAAGGAATGTGCTCTGGAAGCATCTCAGATGTCTGTAGAGGAGAGAAACTGCAATGACAATTTTTAAGTTAGAATATTAATGATAGCTCCAACAGCAACAGCATTTTAAATCCCAGTGTCCAAATAAGTTTGCACTGTGTCACTGCTTGGTTTCCAGACATGGCCAGACATACACTATACCTGAGGAAATAAGAGTGCAGCAGAATAGAGATAAGCATCGTCAGCATCTCTTCCGCTTCCCATTCTGACCACTGAAGCTCACGTGATTGCCAACATCCTAGTGAGATGGCAAATAAGGATCATCACAGAGGAAATGTCATGCTTTCTAGGTAGTCCAATCCCAGTTAAAAAAAGAAACTCAGGCCATCACTTACAGAAGACGGTGTCACTCAAGCTGCTTTGCAGCCCTCCCACAGGCTGACTAACATCCCACAGCTCAGCAGTCAGAAGATTCCTCATCAGCGTGCCACTGACAGTTGGGTTGGGTTACATCCCTTTTGGAGGGTCAGAAGAGTGAAATGTAGCCATCAAGGCAAGAACCCTACAGCACCAAACAAGACGACTCTCTAAAAAATCTTAAAGAATAACCTCCAACTTTAGAGTAAAAATTTATCTGGGCCTTCCCGTTCCCTCTGAAGTAGAAAGAAGGACCAAAAAGTGTTTTTGTCCTGATCTTTAAGAAAAGGAAACTTAATCCTACACCACTTTTTTCTCCATATCAGGTGAATATTCATTTCCTAAGAAAACTTTAAGACTTTGCTATTTCATAAAGACTGCTAAATAAAATTAAATCCATCTCTGAGAGTTTTGGAAGTTCCCATCTACTAGCTGATATTAAATGTTTCTTCATCACTAATCCAGAGATACAGCAACTGCAGCATTTGGTAGTTTTAACTTGCAAGTAATTCTAGCAGCCCATGAAGTGTGAATATAATTACAGTCTCAGAATATTACTATTTCTATTGTACTGAAACTATGTTCCACACATCTTCTTTAGATAAGATAGAAGTGTTTGATGTGAATACATCTTCAATTAACATTGCTGGCAGATAATGGAAGGCATTGATTGGAAAATCCTTGTCAAGGTAAAAGTGCTTGAGAACTAAAGAAACAACCTGCCTGACAGACCTCACTTTTAGCAATACCCATAACTGAAATGGAAAATCACGGAAGTCCAGGTCATGGTAGCAGTTCTTCATCTATACAGATATATATGTACAAATATATATCTGTATATATGCAGATATATCAGGGAAAAAAACAACAAACCATGCTTTCTTTATATGGAATATAAAGATGAAATGTCTAGTAGCTTAAGTTTTTCTTCTTTTTTTCTCACCCCCCTCCAAAATTTGTGCATCCAATAGGAATGAGACTTACTGTCATGAATTATTAAAGGTGTAATCAACTGTATGTTTGTAAAATTATAATCTCATCAATGCTCAATCTTCTTCACATCAGGGCAACATCCAATATGTGTCAGATGCTATCCCATTAGAAAAATACCGAAGTTTTGTTTCCTTGTGACTGAAGTTTCCTGATGCTGAGAAAAACCAATGTGAATTAAATTGTGCATTTGCAGGAATTCTTGCTAGGTGAGGGCTGACATAAATCTAGTAAAGCACATTTGAATCTGACCATGAACTGAGAGTGAATGGTTGCAGTGTTTCTGTTTCTGCAAACCATCCCCAGTGAAAGCTGAATTCCTTCATTCTCCCGGCAGACACTAAGGCTGACTGCCACACAAAACCAGCAGTAGCAGTATAACCTATCTGACCCATGGTGACTTCAGAAGTCCTGTTATGAAACGCATATGTATGTAATTTTATCAGATGCTAAGTTACAGACTAAGATACTTCTTGTTGCCAATTAAAATTTCTGGAAAGAGGAGTAGAAGAGCAAAGCTGCGAATATATTTCCTATCTAATCTGAAGTCAAATTAACTTTAAAAGAAAATACAAGTGAGTCCCTTGAGACTCTAATCTAATTCATATGAACTTCTGTTACTTGAGTGTCTTCAACAAATTCATCCTCAGAACAGTCATGAGAGATGCTACAAATGGACATCTAAACAGACAACTACAGGCCAAGGCAGAATCCACAACAAAAGAGAAGAATAAACTAATTCCTTTCTCCTCCCCCTTTTCCCCATGCGCTCTATGTTCCTGGGTCACAGCCTCAAGGCAAAGTACTTTGATTTCCTCTAACAAAATAGGGAAAGTTTTTCAAGTTGCTTTTTGTCTGTTGGTTGTTTTCGGGTTTTTTTGTTTTGTTTGGTTTGTGGTTTTTTGTGCATGGGTTGCATATACTTGACTCCTTGGAAGGTGGAAAAGTCTGGAAGTTGCATTTTCATATAACCTACAGCTGCGTCACTCCCTGCAGCTCCCCAGTCAGGGCTGGAAGGGGGCCATGTCTTATGCCTCCAGAGATATGATGAGCATGACAATTTTCCTGTACTCCATCCAAAACTACGTGTATTTGCTCCTCTCTGAGATGTAGCTGTATTATCTCTTCTGCAAAGCTCCTTGCTGGCAAAAGGTAAAGAGACTAGTGGAACCCAAACCCTTGGGAAACCACAAGAGGCTGCTGTTATAGGTACTCCGTACCTAATCTAACAAACTGTCCTATTTTTGCCTTGCTCCTGTATCCTACAGGAGAAAACAAACAGCCTCTATAATGAGCCCTGTCCTGGAAGATGGTGAAGTGTCTTTCGTTTCCTGATAGAGTGGCAGCTATTTCCTGACCCCACTAAATCCCATTCCCTAGTCTGCCTTGTAAGTGGACTGTGCTGTGACTTAGGAACTTGCCAAGAAATTGTCAGAACTGTAAATAGGTATTTCCTATGTCTGAATGGTCTCAAGCAAGCAAGGATATTTTTTAATGCATTGCCTAGCATTTGGGTGTCAGTTATCTCAGGACTAGAACATTTTGGTAAGTATTGAGGAACTTGCAATGCTTACTGTGGTAGTTTAGAGGTCTGTGAGTAAACCAGGTGCAATTGCACCCATACTGTCTGTAAGGATAGAAAACAAGAGTTTTCAAGCTTTTCTTCTGCAGCTGAGCTTCTTCACCCAAGAAGGAAAACAGGAAAGCAGCAGACAGTGCCTGCATATTTACCAGCAAATAAGCAATGTGGATAATCAGCAGAGAGAAGGATCCTTGTTCAAGAAGTCAAGAAGCCGTGACTCTGGGTAGTGTGTGCTGGAGCAGTTCATGTGTGAGGGAACTGTGACCGTGAGCAGACCCAGAGATTGGAGCTTTATGGACTTGGGCTGAAGCAGTTTTGTGCATGAACTGTGAGCAGACCCATACTGGACTTCTGAGGACTTTTTCTTCTGTGAGAAGGTTGTCACATGAAAGCAGAGAGAGAGGCTGGGCGGAGTCCTCCCTACCCTCGAAGGACCACATGGCATGAACCGACGGCAACCCCCACTCCCATCTCCCTGCACCTCAGGGCACGGGGAGGAGGAGGAGGTGAAGAAACCGAGAACAAAGCTGAGCCTGGCAAGAAGGAAGGGGTGGGGTGAAGGTGTTTTGACTTTAAGATCTGGTTTTATCTCCCGTTGTTCTACTCTGATTTTGGTAACAAATTAAAATTGTTTTGTTTTTTTCTGTTTATGATGAGTGTCTTTTCCCCGTGACCTTTTTTAAGTGATGAGAAGCCCTCTCAGTCCTTGTTTTGACTAGCCCCTTTTTTGGGGCATCGTGGTGCTCAGTTATGCACTGGGCCTAAACCACGACACAGGATAAGAGCATGCACACTGCCATTGGTTTTTTTTTTTGCTGAGAATTAAGTGAATGGATTTGCAGCTTTCAACTAACAATAAATAATGTTCAATTCTGCAGGCATATTGTAGATCTTGTTCTGTTTGAGCTGTTTGATAACTTGTGAAGTAGAAGCTGAGTTAATGACCCAAAAGGAGAATACTTGAAAAGAAGCCAGATTTAGGTCAGCTAGCTGAAGTACATTTACATTGCATATAGACCCAGTATGGAACAATTTTATTGTGCTGGCTCAGGAGGGAGTGGCAAAGTTCAGTGTCCATGTTAGCAGGGTTTCTCACACTCAAGTGTAGGTTCTTAATATGATGCAAGACATTTTGAGAGTTTAATCTGCCTAGAGATGGAAATTGCCTGAGGAAACCTAGGAGAATGGGAGATAGGTAAGAGAAGTTTTATTTACGAGGGTGAAGAGGTGATGGATTTAAGGGAGGGTATAAATCCCAAATAGAATCATAGAATTGTTTTGGTTGGAAAATACCTTTAAGACCGAGTCCAACCATCTAACCAGCCCTAAGTCCGCCACTAGACCATGCTCCTAAGCACAACATCTACTCGTCTTTTAAACACCTCCAGGGATGATGACTCAACCACCTCCCTCTTCAGCCTGCTCCAGTGCTTGACAACCCTTTCAGTAATGAAATTCCTCCTAATATCCAAACTAATCCTTCCCTGGTTCAACTTGAGGCCATTATCACTTGTTCTATCACTAGCTACAAGGGAGAAGAGACTGGCCCCCACCTTGCTACAACCTCCTTTCAGGTAGTTGTAGAGGGTGACAACGTCTGGCCTCAGTCTCCTTTTCTCCAGACTAAACAACCCCAGCTCCCTCAGCCACTTTACATGTGTGTTGACATGTAAATCTAGATGTTGGAAAGCATCTTGCATCTGGGAGATGTGTGAACATGTTGTTTCATGGACTCCTTCTCCCTTTGAGAGAGTCAGGCTGTTCCACTGGGATCCATGTAGAAGTCCTGGAGAGCCCTGTGTCCTTCTTCACAAAGACTGTTGGTGGCAAACCAGGTTGCTATAACACAGACACCAGCATTTAGTCTGTCTCTCAGACTAAAACCTTTCAAAACCTGTGGGCAAGTGCACGTGCTTTTGCTACTAGGTTATAGTTCAGCACCTAAAAAAAATGGTCATGTGAGGTGATTTAAGACTGCAAGGCATAGATAGTGTTACTAAAGGAAGGTTCCTGTGGCTTGGCCTGAAATGCAGTGATGAATTTCTAAATATACATATCACATATGTACTCACTGTAACTCAGAATGTCAGAGCTAAACCCTCCTCTGTGCTTCACCAATCCTTTCCAGATGAATAAACAGTCTCCTCCTTGATTAATCTACCCAGATGGCACATTTGTTCCCTAGCAATTTTAATATATGGCCATACACAGGCCACATGCTTGGGAAATCTGTGTTGACTAGAAAAGGATGGATGAAAAGGGGGATTGGGATCCCAAAGAACATGTGCTGTTTCTGCAGGGTAGACACAATCTTCCTTGTAGAGGGTGGCCTATTGAATCTGCAAGCATTGCAGCCACTTTTATTCACTGCAAGTTTTGAGGGCAATGCAATTACACTAGTGTTCCCTACCCTCCATTGCCAGTCAGTAGGCAGCAGAGAGAGAAGAGCCACAATGCAATTCCAGTGCAACCATTAGTTGGGGGAGCACAGCGGAAAGAACACTGCAGTGGAGTCATTCATGAACTCAAGAGCTGCTATCTTGTATCAGAAATGTGAAGGGTGCAAATGGCTCCAAATCTGGTCTTCTGCTCCTGGTAATGGCCTATACCATATGACCTCATGATTTGGATACTGAGTGAATGAGGTGAGAATGGTTCATGATGTAACATGAATGCAGAGGTAGGTATGTGTGTAGCTGGCCAGACTGAGCTGCCCTCTAGAGACATGGATGTTCCAATCAAATTATTTTTTATGCTACTTCTGCTGAAGTGAGAAAACTGAGATGAGATGTATGCTCAAGCCACTGGTAGGCATATGCTATGAAAACAGTGTCAGTGCAACAACATTCAGCTGGAATTTAAAACTACAATGATCCAAACTTCAGAGCCACACTTATGCATGTTTTTTTGGTTTTAGTTTTGATTTCTCAAATGCAGGCTTTGTAGATGTTTAGTTCACTGGAAAGCCTCCAGATTCCCAATTTCATGAGAGGATGACAAGAGATAATTTGCAGCTCACTCACATCACCACACCCAGCACAAAGCCATTTCTCACATCTTGTGCATATACCATCAAGAATGACAAATTCCACTAGCAACAGGGAAATTCACTGTTCCTAATTTATTCTAGTACACTGAATGTTACAATAGGATATGTCTAGCAATGCTATCAGTCATTCCCAAACTGTTGATATGAAGGATTCAGAAAGAATCTTATAATTTATTTTATACCTATCTGGCAAAGAGGAGTTATCTCTTCACCATTTTTGAGGCACTAAACAGAAATATGAAAAACAGAGCATGATAAAGAATGCACTTTTTTTGTCACCATGATCCTGGAACAGATTACTGTTAGATAATTAGAATGTGAGCCTCCTCACAACAGGTACCCCAGCTTTACGGCCACCTGGATTATTTGTTAACCACCCAGAGCACTACCTATGCTTTAAGAACAAAGTAATTATCATGAATCAATTAACAGTACCCTATCCACACTAATGGATTGACTGGATCATCAAGCAAACCTATTCAGAAATTCTTTATGAATAATACTCTTCCTGGAGTTAGTGCAATATTAGTTTACAAGATTTTAATCTTGATTTCCTTTCTCAGTTTATTACTAACATACTATTTTAGCACAGGCACAGAGACAATCAATCTCTGGCTGGTTTGTGAGTTGTTTACTGTTTATTTTCTTTTTTTCTGTACCTATGTTAAAATTTTGGTCAGTTGAGTTACCTGCTGATGTTTGTATTCCTGAACTGATTGTTTCATTTTAAAGCTGAAAATTAACACTAAATAGAAAATAACAAAATAAATACCTTTCAGCAGGTCTTTTTTATCAAAAGAATAATGTCTTCTAGGATTTATGAAAATAGTGTTTGGAAATACTTTCTTGAACTCCTTTCAACTCTCAAGATCTTGGGACTAAATTGAAATCAATATGACCTGAAAGTAAATAAACTTTGTAGTTTCTATTCAGGTTATGTATTTGTGTTACAGTTTTTTGTTTTGATACAGTTGGTTGAACAAATCGTCAGTGGCTGCAATCACTCAGAGGTACCTGATTAGAGAGCTGAACAAGTCAGTCTTAGGAGTACAGAATAAATGTGTGTACAACATATTTCATTTTCTCCCCAAAGAAATACAAAACATTTGCTCTCTATTTTAACAGATATACCTGTTATTCAGTTGCTAGCTTCAGTCAGTGAATGGAACCAGGCAAAAAGCAGCAGAAAAAAAAACAATGAACTCACTTTAAAAGTCTTCATAGAGCAACAACCTCTCATGGGGGATTTAGTTGGGGGTGTGATTTTGCTTTGTTTTTCTCTGGAAAATATTGTGGGATGTGTTTGAATTAGAGGGCTAGATTCA
>NW_010181083.1:45396-80287 GCF_000695765.1 Mesitornis unicolor
TAAAGGTCCTTAATCACAATACAAGTCTTTTTTTCTCCTGACTAGAATTGTATTGCCAATAGAAATTACAAAACTGGTCCCCACAAAAGGATGTTCAGAAATGCAGGCTGCTGTTTTCTAAGAAGAGACAGGCAACAAGCAGAAGACAGAATTCATTTCTAAGCAATTGGCTGACAACTGTATCATATATCTCTAGACAGATTTGGTACATCTTTGCTTGAGAAGCCCCTTCTGATGAAGCATTTTTGCATTCCCCATGGGGATACATCACATACATTTTATCTCTAGAGGACAGAACAACTTCTAATCATGAGAAAGTCTGACAGCAGGATATTAATATGAGAATTCACCCTGAAAACAAAATATTCTATGAACCCACTTCAAAATATGTGCACAAACTCATTCAGTTATTACACCTCTTTATCGTCATTTTGTGCAACCCAAAAGACATCAGGGTAGCATCCTTTCCAGAGGGTGCTAGAGAAAGAGACATAAAGGGGTTCTTCAGCAAAAGGCCTGCTTCCTTCTACCAATAAAGCCTCTTACTAGAGAATGGCGACAAATAGATGACAGGTTTAGAAACTAAGTGTTTACTTCACCAAAGCATGAAAAAAATTCAATCCAGCAAAGGGTACTTTGTCACAGCCTTCAATGCATTTGTGACAGCTGGTGACGGATTCACTTTGAAAATCACATTTTGAAGGGACACAAATTTGTAGGCTTCTTTTAAATCTCTGATCCAAAGGTTCTGCCATCAAGGTAGACAATATAGCTTCTATCTCACAGCTTTATTTTCACCAGAGTAGGCGCGTTCCACGGGGTGTCCAGTCCCCCACACTCTGGTCTTGTCAATTAGTGTCTACCTGCCAGACAGTCCGGAATTCACAGAGATTTTACTGGTCTCCAGGGAAGGCTTAAGAATATTTTTTAAATTAGGTTGCACAGTATAACTGGGCTCTGAACACAGGGCTGTGTGTGTAATCTTAGTTTAAGCATCTGACACATTGTATCTATTTACTTAGCCAATGTAATTAGTAGCTTCTTTCGAAGATCACCATATGACCATATTCTACTGGGCTGAACCACTCACTAGACAAGTGAAAAAAAGTCAAGTCAGAATTTCAATTACAGATTTCCAGAGGATGTTTCAGGGAAATGGTGATGATTATGCAATAAGGGACAGTTCTCTTATGTCTAGGACAGAGAACGAGAAATATCAAGTAGTCATATAATACATTTTGGACAGCAGATACTTGCAAGTATTGGGATTCTGTTTGCACCTGCATCATTGGTATAAGTACAGATCCTTAGCCAAATAATTTCATTTATCTGAATCTCAATTTTATTACCTGAATCTCAATTCTATCTTATTTTTATTATCTTCCTTGACACCTTTGGATGACAGGAATCTGTGTAAAGGAAAGGCTACCAGAGGCAGCTAGAAGTAAACATTTCAGAATTCAGATTTTTAAAACATTTTCCATGCTCATTTTTAGAACCCAGTTATTACTTTATATTACTCAAGAACACTCCCTTTTCTTTTGAAAACTTGTAACAATCACAGAAAAAGAATCACAGACTATTGCTTTTTCAAGAAGAAGAAAAGATAGATATCTAACATTTACATATGAGGAGTTGGATTTTCCCCTCTAATTGAGCAACATAAATAAAAAGACAAGAATTTAAATGTCTGTCTGGAAGACACAACACTTTTTAAAGCCAGTCCAACCAAAACAAGCCCCTGCTGTCTGATCATTCTAAGAGTTGAAACCGTATTTGTTCCCTTTTTCTGCCAGACCAAGTTCCCTCCTGATACTCAGATACCCTAGAGTGACTATTGAGTGGCCAACTCAGTGCATGATCTGGCAGGCTCACCTTTTCATATAGTCTCTGCCACTCCTCTAAAGTCCTTCTTTTCTGTTCCAATGGAGACTAATTCAGATACAAAAATTATCAACAGTGGTCATGTTCATCATGCATCCATTCTACAGTTTTCCAATAACAGACGAGTGAGTGCCTTCTACCTGTGGTTGGCTTTTCTGCTCAAAATTTGCTAGCTAACCTTGCTAGCTCTTTCAATCAGGCAGCTCGATGTTTTTGTACTGGTACATGGTTTTACCAGAAGTCAAACAAAGAGAGCAGAAATTGTGTATGACCATGCAATCTTTTCTTAGAGATAAACATTTAGTCAACTGTCTTTTTCACATACATTATCAACAGGTGCATTCACAGGTATTTTACCTGATAGAATAAATCAGACGTGTGTTTTTACGTAACCATGGAAACTATTTCACCAGAACTGAGATGTCTTAGGAAGGAGAGGGCAGTGGCTAGCTGCTATTAACAGAAGACTGAGACACTGAAAACTTGAAACAATTTAGTTTTGACACAGTGTAGATTTACCAGAATTGAAATTGCATGTTTGCCTATCTTTTCTGCATATACTTGGTTTTCCATTGCCTTCCACACCTATGCAGAAAATACATCTTAATATTGTTCCTAGTATCCCTCACTAAGTAGCATCTTACTGCTAAATCTTATCCACTTGATTTCTCTTTTTCCTCCCTGAAGCTTTTTTCTCCCAGTTACACCATGCCGAGAGTCAAACTCACTGTAATACAGGAATAAGTTTCTAGTCTAAAACATTATACTAAAATTTTAAGCTAAATAAAAACCAGTGTTACATTATTGGTGCAAGAGCCTGTACAAAGCAAGTGTGGAAATTCAGATGTCCATTTTTAAACAAATAGAGAAGAATTTTCTCCAGACCAGTGAAAGATAATAACCTTCCTTCCTGTCTCTCAACTGTGACCAGAAACTGAACCAAGAATACTCTTGGTTGCCAGAAAATCTGGCATCCTGCTAGGTCTTATATGCAAGTCAATGACCACATTTTTGTTTTCTTTGGCTCCTATGCAATTCCAAATGTTGTCACTCCTGGTTGCCATTTCTAACAAGTATGTTGTTGTAGGTTCTGCTCAAGAAAAGCATCTCTGGGACTTGCAATGCAAATATACTGTAGAATTACTGATTAGGTTTTTGTCATCCTTGCTTACGAATTCCTTCCATTGCTTTATTTGTGTGATGATGGCGTATGTATTTCTCAAACTAAATATATTTGTCAAAATGTAAAGCATTTTAGAAAATGCTTCTCCATAATTCAAAGAATGTGATGCCCACAAAAAAAGAGTTTATTTTGTTTACTTTTCCCCAAAAGAATATAGTATAAACTCTATAAATAAATAGATGTATTACAGCCTATGCTGCTCTTCATGTATAAATGGGAGCTCTGTGTTCTCTCTGAACTGGTAATCTTGGAAGGAAAGGGCAAAACACAACTCTTACTGAGTAATTTTACACAATAACTAGCATGTTAGGTCCATAATATTATCTGAACTTTCTGAGAATCATGCTACTTGTTGTAATGTTAAGCTATTAATTTGTACGTGTTAATTTTCTTTAAATGCTCTGATATTTTTTCTGAAAAAAGACAACATTCACAGAACATACAAAAGTGCAGAAAGCACACTGATATTGTCATGCATGTTTTATTACTTTATGCTGAGAAAATATACAATCTGGTAAACAAAAGCACGAAGAGAAAATTAATTTAAAGACTGCTCAGACTTTTTTTACCAAATCAATTAGTAACACAAATTTGGGGATACTTACATCTCAATACCAAACTGAACTTTTATCTGATTTTGTCTTTAGCTCTGTCATCAATTCCTTATAATTAAACATGTACAAAGAGGAAACACTTCTGCCATTATCTGTTGCTGCATGAGGCCTTTGCAAAGTTCATAGCATAGTGTCAGTATAGCTTCATGAATCTCAACTATGACATTTTTGTTAGTTACTTGATCTTGGATCTCAGACTCTTTATTTAAATTATAAACCCAAGAAAAAGAATGCTACCTAGTTAAAATTGACAAAATAAAACATAGGTTTATTACAATATCAAATGTCTTACTGAAGATAAAAAGTCTTGTAATTTTTTTGTTTTCTCTGACTTCCTTCAGGTTGAGTCGTCATAATGCAAATGATTAAATCCCACAGGCATGTATTTAGCACATTTTAGAGCTAAGAACACTTAGAAATGTCTGATTGTCAGTTTAAATGATCATACTTCTTCAATGAGGCCATGGAGTCTCAATTTCAATATCTCTATGTTTTGATTACTGCTGTAAAAAGTAAAATAAGGCATATTATCCCCTGGGTGTCTTCCCAACTTCTGATTCCAAGTGGATGGTTTACATCCAGAAGTGTGATATTTTTCATCTCTAAAAAAACATTGAGTGTTAACAGTATTTATTATTGAAATTTTGGATACTCTTCTCACCTTCATGGACTTACTTAGCCCTTCTGGTGTACTGCTAAACTCTTGGAATTAGTACTACTGCATATCAGTAAGTTCATCAGATGGGTTTTGAAAAACTGAGGAGAATTATCTTAATTTTTATATGTATTTTTTTATTGCTTGTTGCTGCTGATAGCTTCAGTATGGATCATTCTTTCCTGAAGAATAATTTCAAAGAGGTGGCAAAGTAAATTTCTTTGACATTTTCCTGAAAAGTCAAAGTACAATTCAGCCCAGCTTCACCCAGCTGGAAAAACTAGGGAATCTAAAATACTCAAGGTCTGTTTTGACACACATTGTAGCCCTGCTATGTTGCAACTTTCCCTGTTCCTGGCTTCCTTGTGATTTCCTTCCAACTTGTTAACTAATAACCACGTGACTGAAGAAAAAACACGACCTGAAGGAATACATCAGCTCTTTTCCAAACATCTCCTTGTCCAGATTGCTGACTACATGACACTGCAGCCACCAGGGACTCACAGAGACACCTCTGCTCCTTCCTTTACAGTAGAGTCCTAACCAATACTGAAGTGCCTTAGAGAAGGCTGTCAGTGGTGCAAGAGACCATTTTCAGAGGTTTTAATGATATGCAAAGTTCCCCTTCCTTTTTCTTTTCTTTGAAATAAAATGTAACTTCTGCCTTTCAAAGTTATCTGTTTTATGTAAGATTGAAACCATGACAGCATATGAAAAAAGCCCCTAGTTCTTATATATATCTATTTGTTTTTCAAAACAAAGGTTTTCAAAACGAAGTTTAAACCCTTTAAACTTCTGAGGCATATGCAGTTATTTTCTTGTCTGGAATACTATATTTATTTCTATTTAAATGCTTCTGTTTACTTCTTTTAACACTGTCATAACAGTCTTGAAAAATAGAAAAAACAGAAATGTTTATGTCTCTGAAAAGAATAAACATACAAAAAACAGATGTAGACATGCTCTATTATAACAAGTCAGAGGAAACTGCATTCTTTAAAAAAATAGATGATCCAAGAATACTGGAAATTTCCCTTTTTTTCAAACACCCCTTCAAGTATCAAAGAGCCCCTCCCTCCACTAGTCATCTCCTTGCTAAAAGGATGGGCCTTCTCAAGCACTCCTCTAAGAAAAGTGCAAAGAGAGGACCACAGCGTGACCAGCAACAGATGTAATGGAAACTCTGTCTAGTCCCACAGACAATAATCACTTTAGCCTAACCTTTCCCTTAGGCTTTTGGCTGTGTCCCTATTGCTTATATTCACACTAGTGCCTGGGATGCAGGCTCTACTGCTGATACCCTCAAAAGGATAGCAAAATCTTGTCTTAGTGTTAGAGCCTTCATCAAATACAAATGTAATTTACTTCTACTGGTTCTCAAATGTTTTCGAGTGAATTACCCTTGCTGAAATCAGGAGTTTACCCACTATTCACTTTCACAGAAGATTAAAACATAAAATAATAAAAGAGTAGATATATTTTAAAAAGTCCTGAGGAATATTTTAGGGAAGGAATAGAAGAAGAAAGGGAGCTTTACATTTGGAGGATGTCACCCCTACACATAAAAAAGGGACATACCCAAAAATAAATGGTAACTTGCAAACAAAAGGTATGATACCAACCCACAGCTAAAGCTAATACGGGTCTGCTCAGCCTACTATGGCCTTTAAAAAGAGAATTTGCCTCCCTCTGACTGCATCAGCATAAATCAGTATTGTGTGTTATCAAAAAAATGCTCCATTATATATCAAGCACTATGAGGGAAGAGACTGAAGAAAGCTATTTATTAATATAATGCAATGTTGAATATAGACAATTAATTCTAAGGGATGATACAGTGGGTCCACCATAGTTTAATTTTAGCACTATACTGCGGCTACTGGCATACATCAGGAAACCTTTGCTCCTTTGGACTTTAATTAGCAGACTAGAGTTTACATTAGCAGCATTATTCACTCACAGCTTCCAGTTTTCGTTTGTTATGCCATGTCTTTTGTGAAGACACCACAGTCACCAAGTCTGTGAGTCAGGTGTTTTAAATTTTTCTTAAATGCACTTCACAAGTCTTATTGAAATACTTTGTCAAAGAGTACCAGAAGTATTCTGTGAATGATGGTTGAACATATGGAATTAGATGTGAGGTTTGAATTTCCCTTTGATAAGTAGTGGGCTGAAAATCTATTAGTTGGTGTTTTTAAGTCTACCTGCTGCAGCTTCTGTCGTGCAAGATTCTTATGAAAGAGAAATAACTGCATGTCCTTAAAAAACCACAGGATTTAAAATACAAAAACATTTGGGCCAACTCAAGAGACTTAGTTGTTACAAGGCAGAGATAAGAGTATGGGAGGTCATACCAATCACCAAACCATTGCTGATATGATTGTCATGCACCTTAACATGGGGAAAAAGGCTTTGAGCATTTGATGTGTCTGTTTTTCCAATTAATTACAATTAATTAATTTCCAAACTAATTATATTGTGAATTTGGTCTAGAGTGACTTCATAAGATAGAATCATGCTATGGATTTGGCCAAGACAATTTTTATTAGCTTGTTTTCTTGTTTTTTGCAAAGGGATTCAAAAGCCTTAGAATCCATCTGCTGTTTTCTAAACTCTCATATCCTTGTTAGATCATTATGTAGTTAAGTGTTTTTTTTAAAGGTGTTAATTATACTAAAGCAAGTCAATGCATTGCATCAGCTGCTGGAAAAATGGAAAAAACTCCAACAAATGAGTAGTGACTTGAATTGGATCCTGTTTGACAATTTCCCCTTTATTGGGTTAACCTTCCAAGTTGTGATTCTGTACCTTGGATGTTTTGAAAAGCAGTGTTAGATGCACCAGTATTCCACAAACACCACTATTTCTCTCTCTTTTATGACTAGTTTTGAAAGGGAAGGAGCACAGTGCTGTTTTGGCTCATTAGTCTTCTGTTGTGAAAAGAACCTCGCTTTTGTGTCAGGAGTGAACTCTGAGGACCAATCTGCTGGACAGGTTGATCTGCACTAACTCATCTTCTTGATACTGAACCTCCACACTGCAGTGCTAAGGAAATATGGATCTATTTTTAAGGTGATTATTTAAGATACCTCAACACAGACATAAAACACAACTATAAAGGAATGGAACGTAGGAGTGACACTTGTGACAGAGGCTTAATGTAGGAGTACAAAAGACATTTGTCACTGACCAGTTAAAGAAGGAGAAAACCTAAGATCACAACCTTTGCTAACAGAAATGTCCCCGACACTGGAATTGTAATGCATATTCTTGATTTTGTTCTCTCTCTCTTCTCTTACTGACAGCAGAAGCATACTAGATTTTTGCTGTTTTAATTTCATAACGCTTAGCCTACAAACTGTCAGATAATGATTAATGTTTTCAACATTAGTAATACATATGTGGCCTGAGGGTCTTTTTATGTAGCAATTAATCTTTTTTTCTTATACATGTTGCATAATTATTAAAATGTACAATGCAAACAAAATGTCTCGGTCTACAAGAACATGCTACTATAAATTTCAGTGACTAGAATTAATTCTCTAGAGGGGAATAGGTCAGATATAAAAAAATAAAAGCTCAGATTTAGTGTCAGATTTAGTGTTACATTGTAAATCCAAAAAATCAAGCTTAGCTGTGATTCAAGCTCCAGATCGTTAACAAAAAGCTGCTTGTGGATGGACTGAACCCAAAAAAATGTGTTTATTTGAAGCATATTTTCTTAAAGGCCATCTAGGCTCAGGCTGAAGCTGTGATTGAGTCAAACAAGCTGTCAGTAAACCTGAGTTATGGCATTTACAACCAAACTAAACAAAAGCCCCATTCCACCAAATGGTTCTGTTTCAGAAAATCATGTTTTCTTTAAATCATGTTTTAAGGAAACCTCCTTTCCCTAAGTAGAAAAATGGGTTTTTATTATTATTTTTATTGTACCAAAACTTAATATGCCAAACTCTATTCATTTCTCACATTTAATTTTGATTTATTAATGACTATATACTGAGCACAAAATCAAACAGCTCTATAAAAGACAGAGATCAGAAAATAATGTGCTTTTTGGCTGAAGTTAAACAGGGCTCACATTCACAAAGAATACAGTGTAATATCCCCAGTCATCCAGACTGATCTGTATGTACTACAGTAAAAATAAAATAGCATATGTTGTGCTGTCCCTCTCACCATCGGAATGAGACCTACTGTCTTGAAAGAAGACATGGAAAGCATAACTATTTATATAGTTAATAAGAAATAGGCATCACAGTGTTAAATTTGGCAGACTATGCTTATCACATTTTGTATATATCCAGATTTCATTAACAGAAACCAACATAAAAGCACTGTTTGAATACATTGATTTCTGTCATAAAAAACTCTCAGCAATCCTATAATCCAGTGAAAAAGGGTATCTCATTAAATAAATGCTTACAGTGAGTGTGAAACAAGAGAAGAATACCTTCAAATAGTGTACTGCTATTTTTGCAGCATATCTGTCAAAGAAGGAGAACGTAATCCTGCATAAGGTATTTTGTGTTCTTTGATATGTGGTAGAATCAGCTGCAGCCATTCAAAATGTGGGAGGGATGCAGGGGACCATAGAGGGCAGAGGAATTGTATTGAAAAAGAAGAGATTTTTTTTTCAGCTAAACTTTCTTTGCTATATTTGATGTTAGCATGTCTTTCAACAGTAAGGCTCCCACAGCCATCCTGTAATTGCTCAAATCTGTGAACATCATGCACTCCAGCTTCAGCCACATTTTAGGACACTTACTGGATTCTGGTGCACAACCATTTGAGACCATGAGCTCCTGCTTCATCTTATTGAAATAACAACACTCTCCATCTCTGGGGAATAAACAAACTGGTGCTTTTATTCGTTGAAAGAAACTTTTATTTACTAAAGTTACAGAACTGGACTCATAGCTTCCAATCAGGCAGTCAGTCTCCTAGTGATAAGAGGGCAGTGCAGGGCAGCAAATCCCACTCCAGGTATCAGGAGGATAATGGCTGAGCTTCGTTAGAGACAGTTGATTTGCTGTAGAGTCCAGTTCTGTTTACCTTTACCCTTACCATAACCCTAAAGACTTTGTGAATTTTTCCTCACAGTACTGAGTAAGTAAATCTGTCATGGATTAGGAACTGGATAAAAATAATACCAAAAGCAATACAAGCAGAATTTCATTTCCACCCGTTTGACTAAGAAAACCTTCTATGTCTCTTGGCATTGCTAGTAGAAATTAATTCATTACATCTTCTTGATAATAATTTAAAAATAATATGGCAAAATAGGCATGCAGTACGAAAGCATAATTCAAAGTCTGGGAAAGCAAAAAGAATTCTCAAAGTTAATATAAAAATAAGACATCCATGCCATGCAGTGGTAAAATTAAGGGGGGGGGGGAGGGAAAGCTTTATCCATTGATGGCTTTTCCATTCAATGAAACCCACATGGACAAGCAACTGCACATCAAAGATATCAAACACAGAATTCCTGCCATTGCTATTCAAATGCTACCTCTAATTCATACAACAAAAAAAAGCCTTTTTCTTAAGAACAATAATAGTTTTAATTTTGTTTATATTTGATTCAGGTGGTCTCAGGATCATTCTGGAATGAGAATAGAGACATGAATTGTTCAAATATTGCTGGTTCTCCAGTATCTCCATATTTCTCCATGGGCTGTGTTCTCTTGCTTGTACTTCATCTCTTCTTCAGCTTCAGACATCACTTACCAATTACTAGACTCCAGGCTAGATTTATCATGTAATTTACAGTACCTGAATTGTCACATCTATCATGCTTCTCTGGTGCTAGTGAAGTAATGTGTTCAGGACATCATTTCCCTATACACTGACAGATGCATTCTGTTGTACCTCTGATACGAGAGGAGGCTTGTAAATGCATGAAAGTTGCATCTCTACAACTCATGAGAGACAGACATCAGTTGGAATACAGATGAAACATAACCCATGTAGGCCAGGATTGACAGGTTATTACTCATGTTCTTTGAAGGAACAAGCAGATTATCTCACAGCACAACAGTACAAATACATTAGAGAGTGACTCCACTGTAAGACCAGGAGATATATCCAGCCCTGTTCCCCAGTTCCCACCACTTCACATGAACTTCTGCTGTGGATGCAGAAATGGGAGTATAACTTGGCACTGTCATCAGATCTGATTGAGTTGGAGCTGTCTGAGAGGCCAAATTCATATGAGCAGATCAGCAAAGGTATATCAATCTCAAGAAAACATCTTGTATTAGTGGAACTGACAAATATAATAATACAGCTCCTGTGAGAAAAGGTTTAGAGGACTTCTTCCTAATTCATCTTAAGAAAAAAAAGAGAGTGACAAGAAGTGTTTTAACAAGAGGATTGAGGATCTTGACAAAAAATGTTGTCTGAGTTTTATTACTAAGTGTTTAAAAGACAGCTGTAAACCATTGTTAAATTACCTTTGTATCCTTCCTGATCCGTCATAAAAAGAAAGCCTGGAGTCTGAAGCTAACTGAGTGAACAGTGCAACTAGTAAAAGGGAGTCATGCTCCCACTCTAGAGAATGAGGTAGCCTGAAATCAAGGTCCCAAAACAGAGTTCAGGCACTTAACATTAAGAAAGCTCCACAACATGCACAGGTTGAAAAGGAGATGATGTCTTTCAACAGATGGAAGCATCTTTTGTCTGCAAAAAATAATATTGATGTAAATCAATTGTGAACTGCAAAACTTCTACAAAACACAGGAAATTCACCTTATACTTGATATTTCACTGGAAGCCAGTAGGGCAGTAATTATTTGATCTGTTTTCTATTAGGCATCACTAAACTGCAGTCCTCAGTTCTGGATCCACCTGCTATATATGTTGCAAAACCAGCAATGGCAACTGTTGAAATGACCAACTTAAAAAAAAGCTGATTTGTCTTCTTGCAGTCAATCGCGGTTCACTTCTTGAACACTGCTCTACATTGCTTAGGACTATTTACTACTGGTAGAGATATCAGACACGCCATTCTTAAAGGTCAAGCATGCTGAGACTTTATTTTGGCTTTCTACATCTCTGGGAAGTGGGAAAATTCAAATGTTTGCTGCTTTGGCTGAGGTGGCACCAAAATCTGAGTGTTCATTACATAATGAGCAGCATGGTCTCTGTTTTGAAGCTGCTACTGCAATACAAAGCGTGTACTTGACGTCATATGGTTCCAGTGAGTATCTAGTGTCATTGAAGCACATGACCTTTGAGAAAGGCTGAGGGAACTAAGATCATTAGATTGGAGAAGATAATATTTTGGGGAGATGTAATAGCACTCTGCCAGTACATCCATGGAGATCATTTAAAAAAGAGAAGCGAGCTCCTTACCGACATGCACAGGAGAAGACTGAGAGATAATAGTTATAAATTGACACAGTGTTAATTATGTCTAGATAGAACAAAGCAAAAGAAAAATCACAATGAGAATAATTAAGCACTGGAACAAAGCCCAGAGTGATTGTGGGATCTCTCTTCTTGAAGTTTTAGAAGACGTGGCTGGATGAACCAATAAGCAACCTGGTCTGAGTTCACTGTTGACCCTGCTTTGGGCGGGGGATTGGACTCAAAACCTCATGAGGTCCTTTCCAGTCTAAGTGGTACTATGATTCCATCATTTATTTGCCCAGATTTCATTACCTTGTCAGAGAAGTTTAGAAAAAAACTTGTGAAAGGTCACAAAGCAGTTCTACTGGAGAACTGGATATTAGAGAGTTATTTCCTTGGGACTGGAACCCATCTGCAGGTTGTTTTCCAGGGGTTGGAAAATGTGGATTTTGTCATTAATATTATAGAGTAGTACACCTGTAACTCCAGTATTTCCCATTTGAAGACATTATCAATTATCCCAAGTGATGTCTAAATGCAAAGGTTACATTAAATATCTTGGAAGGACAGATGAACCAGGAAACATTTTTTTTTTCTGATAACAGTTAATGTTGCATTTCAGCACTCCCTTTGTTATGTCATTTTCTAGGCTACGTGATTTATTAAGCTCTCCGTTTGAAATCCAGGAGGACTGACAGACTTTAATGGTGCTTTTAAGTGCAATCGGTTTTCTGATTATATTGCCTTATTCTTAGGTCAAATTTCCAAGTCAACATGCTGTCCAGTTTTTTTTATTCTGAATTACTTTTCTCTCTCCTATTTGCTGTAAACTCTTGCCAGGTGTGTCAGGTGGAATTGTTATCTATGACACTGCCAAAATTTGTTGGACTTTTTATCTTTTATGTGATTGTATTCTGCTGGGAATATTAACTTGAAATGCCACAGTGTCATAGCAAGCTGCATTTAAAGTTAATGACACATCTGCCTGTGTTTTAAGTTGAAGAAATCCCTCTTTTAATTTTTTTTTTTAATTTAGTATTTTTACTGAACCCTTTCTAATTTCATTTTTACTGCCTGAGCTGCAATCCTGTTTTCCTAGTAGCACAGTTAGGCACCCCTTTTTTGATTTGGCAAGTCTTCTTTGAAAGTCTTTCATGACACCTGAATTACCATTTTCTGTTTAGTGTGATACTCGTATGTGTTGATAAGCATTTTGGTAATAGTGATTTTTTCAGGAATCTCTTCTCTGTCATTGCAATCTTTTCTGTAGCTACAGATCTTGAATACCTGTTACAGCAGTAGTAGTTTCAGGGCAAACAGTAAGTGCAGATCAAACACAAACAACTGGATATTTTCTATTTCTACATACTTCACTAAGATCTAGCTCTGTGAAGGCTGGCTATGCTCACTACGTTAAAAGTGGACTAGATACTTGTTGTCCAGTGGAGGACAAGATGGTATGGAGGTTCTTCTCTGCTTCCTTCATTAATGACAGTATAGACACAAATTTTATAGACACTATGCAGATTGCTTCATTTATTCTGGGGGCAACATCAAAGGTTAAGATGATGATGAATCATATCCTTCTACACAAGTGCTTGTGTTCACAATTTCATACAGAAGAAATTCTTCTCAGTTCTCAAAAATCGCTGATTCTAAATGAAAATTGAAATGGTATCTTCCCACACCCCTGCATGTACTTATACTTTTCTGTTAAGTAGAATATGATCTCAGTCGACTTAGGAATCCTTGTTCATTGGTTCTTCACTTTTATTTCAAGGGTAGCACATCTTCCTATGCTGATTCTCACTGGATTTCATTTTGTGATTGGAAGCTGCCTGTAAGAAGTACACAAAGTACACACAAAATCTGACCTAATAACTTTTAAACCGTCAGCTCTTAAGAAGTGGAAAGACTGACCACAAGTAAATGGCACATGACACTGGCAGAGGAGGGGCATGTTCATATTAGAAAAGTGCTAGATAGATTTTTGAAATAAAAATGTCTCACTTAATAGGCAAGTCTTGTAGGCATAGCTGTACAGAAAATACATGTTCATAAAAGAGATCAAATATTGATGCACATAGGTAAAACCCATCGGGCAGAAAATGTTATTTAAAGAGGAAGCAAGGATACCGAGCTCAAGACCTATGCTGGCCTATAGATACACCTCCAGGGTACACCAGGGGAACTCTATAACTACAGATAGCTATCAGGACAAAGATGGTTATCAAAAAACATCCATTTAGGAACACATTATACTCTCAGAACTCAGACTGTTGAGGGGGAATATGTGTAAGTGATTGGCACAGGTTTTGGTTTCTACTGATCCCAATCATTAGGAAAAATTAAAAATGTAAGAGGAAAACTATTTTAAAAAATAGCAGCGATTCATTATCCCAGTGAGTAATAATAAAGCCTTTTGATACTATATGAACCCATAGCATAATATTTGTTGCTGCCATCTACTGCACAACCAGTCACAAGCCAGAGGCATATCTGAGATAGAGACAGGCAAACGTCATAGCACGTTGCACAGTTCGAGAGCTGCTCATCCTCGGGGCAGATACTGCTAGTGGTAGCACAGCCCAAAACATCTTCCCCAGTTATGTCTTTTTATTTTTAGCAATGTAAGATAGCTCACTTTATCATCTTAATCAAAGAGAACAGGCTGTGATGATCAAGACAATGCTTTCATCTCAGCCATTGATCATTTCATAAAATTTTCAGGGTCTTTTCAGCCTCTTTTCAGCCCTTCAGTCACTTCATATTCCCCTTCTGACCCTCAAACATATAGCATGAAAAGAAATAAGTTCTCATCTGAAAAGATTATGAAACTTATTCATATGCTAGGAGTATTTAATTGTTTTTACCTCTTTTAGGGCTGTTAGGGTCTGCTCTAACACTAGTATTAACTGTCAAGTGCCCGAAGTGACCCTGGTATAAAGCTATGCTGTTTTAAAATTACCAAAAGATATCCTCCCTGCAAACCCCACCAAATGGAAAAATGCTTATGGAAATGTTCTTTGCTGAAACATCATAAAGATTCAAAGGACTACAAGAAATATGTTTCTCTAAGTGAAATGTTTTCATAACCAGCTCAACTGCTTCATGGAAGAAAGCTCTACTCAAATAACTTCAGATTTGTTTGCATGCTTGCTTTTACCAGAGTCTTTAACATGCATGCTAGAGCAATGAGAGTTGAAATTCAATAGAAACATCTGATGCCTTATTGGTGTACCTTAGGGAAGGAGAAAATTTCCATGTTCAGAATTCTTCTGTAACAAATGAAAGCACTAAAATTGCATGACTACAAGTTCAAAAGAAAATGTGTAAACGAATTATCAATCAGCAACCTGAGAGCATTGGAGAGCATCTGAGAGCTATTGCCTTTAGGCAATAGCAATCTAACAGAAGCCAGAGGCTTGGGAGGGAGCACTAGTTGCAAACACACAGCTGGTTGCAAACATTGCAATGCCGTGTCAGACATGAGTGTTTTCTTTTCTCAAGGGATCTCTTCACAGGGCAGTAGGCAATGATATCCATCTGTTTCAGCACATAGCTAGAAAACAAGTTTCTTACAAAAGGCAGAGTTCTCCTACCAGGGTTTCTCCTCAAAACACATCTGAAATGAAGTAATTTGGCAGGGTATTATGAATGCAAAGGTAGGCATTTCTAACAAGAGCACTAGCTATGGAGATACAGACTCTGACCATACTTTTATACAGAGGAGATCCTAAAACAAAACAGAGCACCCTACCCATGACACAGTTATCCTTCAGGCAGGGACAATTTCTGTTCTTTCAATGAAATGTCTTTGTGTCTTTTGTTTAAGACATTTCTCTGTCCTTTACTCCTAGAAAAAAAAAAGAGTGGAAAAAAAAAAGGAAAAAGCCCATAAATTTCTTCCTAACCCTAGCTCAGGTTACTATTGATTCAATTCAAACCAATAACTTCTGTGGTTTTTAAATTCCCCCTGAAGCACAGTTAGCTTGCCTTTGGAACGACTGGACTGCTCCCAGAAATAAGTACTGGTACTAGATTTTAATGTTTTTGACTAACGAGGCAGAAATTACCTAGACATCATGCTCTCCAAATGAGAGAACATGACTGCTGAGTAAATCTGCCTACCAAGCACTCAATACTTTGCCCTAATCTTTTTAGTCTTCAGCTGCAAATACTAACATTGCCTTTTCAATAAGAACTAGGGTTGACCATCCATCTCCCCTCTTTCTGAAAACTCTACTATATACAGCATCTTGAAAAAAAGATCTAGCTTCCCTCTCACTCTTGTAGTCTGTGGAGCAATTATTTAGTTTATGACACCAGCCTCAGGCTTCAATGATTGATGCATGAACCTGTGCTCACTGATCTACTCCAGATAGAGAACTCTGCGAGCAGGAGTGAGCCTGCCCTTTCCCAGCTGATTCTCTAAGAGGGTTTGCACACCTATGGTCTAAACTGACAGTAGTGAAAATAGCAACTGTTTCTGATAAGTGAACAAAGGCTCTGATTCTCCCGGAGTCGTAGAAATCATGTCACACCATTGTAGCCCTGAGAAGATGCTATACTGATACTGACAACTTCTCATCTTGGGGTAACTGAAATAATTTCACCTTCTCAGATTTGGGTGCATACCCTGACTGTATCCTGGCTTCACACTGGGGAAATGTTGCTATGCATAAAGCCCTTTCTCCCTTGCCCCACACTTTGATTTCCACTGCAGGGATTAGAAGTACAGTGTAGTTCAGCCAGGTTTCCTTCCAGAGAGTTAGGACACCAGGGCATTAGGCTATACCTAATTTCTGGGACATCTAGATAAAACTGTTGTCTTGTGCATTAAGAAGAAACAGATCTCAGCCAAATTGCTAAGTTCAAACTTTGTGCTGAGTATAAACATCACATTCCAAACTTATTTTGCAGATGTTTTACTTTTTGTAGAGATTGGACTATGTTTTTGAACAAAAACCCCTTGAGTGTTATAATACTCAAAATTCAGATGTTTGGTTTTTTTTTGTAGCTTAGATCCATCTCATGGCTCTATGTAATAAGCCAAACAGAGATTGTGGCCACTGTGTATATTAAAAGTTATCACCATAAGTTATATAGTCTACTGGATATGAAAGCTTGTTTAGTGTATGAGACAGTAACCTTAAACCAAAGAATACGAGGGCATTTGCCACAGCTTTAATTTATGAAGAGCTGGAAAGGTCCTACTCTAACCTGTGCTTCCAATTTCAATCTGTGAAATACTTATCATGCTTTCTTACTTCAGAGGAGTCCGTGAGTTTATGACAACCCTTAACAGTTAAGGGTTGTCATCAAAGAAATGAGAAGCACAAAGAGAATCAAGGAGACCTAAAAAAAAGGCCTGCTGAAGAGAAGAATAGGTAAAACCCTTCCTTGTGCACTCAGTTGCAAACAACAATGCAGTCACTGCCTAGAGGAAGACAAAATTCCCGGTCATTCTTCCACATCTGTTAAGATAAAATACCCAGTAATCTCTGTGTTCATATTTCCTCTGTACCTCCTTTTAAAAGTCCTCTGTTCATCTGTGCTACCTTTTACCCAAAGATATGTGGGTTATTTTCCATATCCCAACAGCTTTACTAGCTTAGGAACAAAGAGCATCCATCTAGTTCCTCAGTACACTATAATAACACGGGAGTTTTTTCACTACATAAACCAAAAGATACTGATGATACTGAACCATATTCCAGTGAGACACAGCCTCTCTGCTGAGACTAGCAGGAACAGACATACAGTGCTTATTTCCAGATCCCCACAGTCTGCGGCAAGGTAGGGAGGGTCTTGAACCAATTGTGCAGAGGGAACAGCAGCTTCTCTGCAAGGTGTTGCCAAACAACCAACTGGAAAACTGAAACGATCAGTTATTGTCCATTATCTTTCTATAGCTGTCTGCAGGAACAGAAGTGGAGGCTTATTTCCCTGTAATCTGATTCTAAAAAGCACTATTATGCTCACAGCTAGCAAGCCAATTTGACAAGCAGGTATGAGGTTCCCTTGCACAGCACACCTGAGCTTCAGAGATTCATCAAGCAGAATGGTAGTGTGTGATAGCAGTGTCAGACTTGTAGTGCTGCTGGTTGATGTGAAATTGTGCAAACCTTACATTTTGTGAAAGAAGAATTAATAGAAAGAACTGGGCTTTAACACCCATGCTCTGGAACTGTTCCTTGTCAGGTGATCTGAACTGGTAGACCCGAGACATATACATACACAAACACACACAAAATCTGCTTGATGCAGAAATAAAATAAAAAGTCTGAATGAAAAATTGTAAGAAAAGCAGATTCTGTGTAAGTGTCATTTGAAAGAACAAAAAGTTCTTGTCCTTCCTGAGAGTTTCAGCTATTAAAGTGGTGGGCTGGAGCAAGCTTGTTTATTCAGTGTTTGTCCTGGCCTGCGTCAAACCTCATTCAGGCAAACAGGACTCTTTCCAACACCTTTGAGAAGCATGAAGTCTACCTCTGAATTTGAGTTTCCCTAAAGCAAGATCTCTTTACGTTTTTATATTGGTATCCAGAATACCAGTGTTGCTTTGCAGAAATCTTTATAATGCTTTGTGTTTGTCCCTGAAAGAGTTTTGAAAATCATTAAATGGTTTTGTAGAGAACTGTATGAATGCCTCAGATATCACAGGAAGACAGTAGCTGCCTAAAGGATTCCTTTATGGGCAGACCTCCTGGAAGAGCCAGTTTGCTGTCTAATGTCTAAAGACATTCAAGGTGTCCAAAGTTTCCAGTAAAAAGCACAAAGTAGGGTTAGACAGTCTGCATGCTTAACATATGGTCAGAAACTAAGCCCCATATTTCTCTAATTTCATCAAAATTGAGGTGGGCACCAGGATTCCCAGTAGCATTTCAAAGTAAAGCCAAATATAGTAACTTAATTCAGGGAGTAATGAATACTATGAATTGTGCATTAGCGTTCAGTGCAAGCTGCTTAGAACAGATTTACCAGCCAAATCTGGTTTAGCCAGTTTTAGCTAATGTCCATTTAAAGTGGCCAGGGAGGAAGCAGCAAATGTACTTTCAAAAAACAGGAGAACTGCCATGGAAAGCGGCCAGAAAAAAATTTTCCAGTAAGGCTTAACTGGCAACACAATTTGCAGACTCAGATAATTTGCTTGGAAACCAGAAAGGTCTGGATTTTCCAGTGATGCTATATGTGCGCTTGTGTTGTCACTAGAACTTGCTGTGGTTATATTTAAACATCTCAGGAACCCAACACCACTTGTGTTTTTTAATGAGTGCATTTTACAATGTAAGTGGCACAGTTAATGCAGGCTTGTGATGACTTCAGATGGACATAAAGGAAGGCTCTGGAGATTTTTGGAAGAGGGCGAGTTAAATACTTAGCTATTCATTTCTCCAAATCAGGCTTCATATTTCTTTGAAATGTCACAAGTTCAGGGAGTGATGACGTCCCATCTAGACCCATAACAACGAGCAAGTACTCATCAGGGAATCACTACACCAACCATGCTTTCTTCACCCACAGAGCTGGTTATTTCACCATACTTGGTCAAGGAGGATTTGCCCTTGGCAAAGCTTTGTTGAGTGCCCCTGATGACTTTCTTGCCATTCACATGTTTGGAAAAGGACTTCAAGAGAGTGTGGTTCATGATTTTTCCAGGGACTAAGGTGAGACCTACTGATTTCATAGCTTCTAACTCCTTTTCCATTTAAAGGAAAAGCTGCAACTGAAAAAAAAAATACTTTCCAAGTCTGAGCTAGAGGACTGAGACATAACAAGCTTAAAGTCTACCTTCTGGTCTCAAGAGTTCTTCAAACACAATTGATCAAACCATATCACTCTCCACTGGACTTCCAAACATATTGAAGCATTTAAGGTCCACAGGCAGGTCACGTATTTCATTCACCTCACACTGTTTTTAAGCCAGTGACCTCTGTACTTTTCAGTTCCATTGCTTTAATCAGTCCAGCCTTGTACATGATATTTTCAATAATGATGTCACAATTTGGCTGCTACTGATGGTCTCAAGATTAAGAGCAGTTTTGAAATCTTCTTTCTTTAACTATTCTTCTTAACTAACTTCTTTCTTTTTCCCCATTATCTACTTTTGTTGATGATACACTGGAAAACTGGAGTATGTGTCATTTTGAGATGATACATTTCAAATTTTGGCCCTGCAATATAATTTTCTGATAATTCATTTAAATGGCCTCAGAGAATAATCTATAATAGAATCAAAGTTACATCAGAATCCAGGTTTTATCTTATTGAAATAAAAATTTAAAAAAAAGAAAAAACATCGACCAGTAAAAAACCAGTCAGTGGTAAAACCCTGATTGATTGGCAATATCGTTACTGTTCTTCAAAATAATATGACAGACATGTTCCTTTTGATTAAGTATCAACATTTATATTATCTGGGAAGGAAAATAAACCAATAAATATAATAAAATTTAGAGGTATCACTCTATTTCATATACCTGAATACAAGTGCAGATAAAAATACAGTATGCATTGCAAACAGAAATTATTATATACTACATATTTTTATAAACTTCTTAAACCAAAAGCTAGCTTTACAGAAATAATTTCCCTCTTAGACGTGTTCTGAAAATCTAGATCCTGGAAATACAGATATTTTGCTTGTACAATTTCAAAAAGCACTTTAAAGGTACAGCACGAAATCAAATTTTCATTGTTCATATTTTATGTTTCTGTGTGGTTTAAGACCATGGTACCTTTTTTTTTTCATAAAGGCATCATCATAATCCAGAGAAATTGGTAGTAATCTGTCACTGTCACAATGGCTAGAAAGAGTAGTCTAAACATTCTCAAAATGTTAATGTCCATATATATATTGGTATATGTGTATACTCTGGTACTGCAATGGCAATGTTAACACCTGATTAATAATCATATGCCTTCCTTTTTTGTTGTATGCAAACATTACAAACTCTGGACAATCTCTTCTTCTCCAAGGAGCCAAAATAACCTAACTTGCAAGGGGAAGATCACTGCTGTCAATAATTTTTTCCTGGGCATGCTTTTCCTTTTGATCTAAATGCAGTATCTGAAAAGCAAAGCAGACTCTGTCATTGACTCCAAAGAATGTATTCCAGAGAACATGTCAAAGGCTTCAATCAATGGAATAAAAAAGGACAAGTAATGTATTTCCATGTGGCACAGGAGTCTGACCAGACAGAAATCATTGCAGAGCCTACCCAGGTTATGAAATCTTTGTTGCTTTAAAGAATATGGGCACCATTTAACACAGCTTGTGTTGGGCTTCAGGTAAACAAAAGGACTTGAAGTTGATGGATGTGTATAGCAGAATACTTATTTGTCCCAGATACTGGCTTTAGTGACAACTTCCTTTCTTTTCACTGCCAATCCAGCATACTGGAGCCAGCACTGGAAGGAAAGACCAGGACACCATCACACCAGAAACCTCCACTGGCTATTTAGGAATGTAGCCAGACAGCACACAGCATGAAACTGAATTAGGCTTCTGGTTTAGAAAGTGATTAAAACCTCTTCCATTTCTTCTCTACAGTCATCCATGTCCTGTGCCTGTAAGGAGAATCCAGAAGCTGCCCCTCTGACAATCAGGTGGACAAGAAATTAAGGCAAAAGGAACTTCTTCATAGACCTGAAGTTGTCATATTCTGCATTCTGGTGATCAAGGAAGAGTTGTCAATGGTAGTGACAAGTCAAATCAGGCAGATACATCCAAAAGCAATTTTCATTGGACAGTAAGGGATTATTAGAGCGATTAATCACAAATAGATGTTATGTTGCCCCTGATTTGGGCCCGGAACTGTATTTATATATAGGTATGTGATAAACAAATCTTAAGCTGAAAACTGTAATATGATTTCTCAGAACATCCTTTGATGTTAGATACAAGCTGAAAAATAATCTTCACTTGCAAATCCGTGTCACCAAGTTTATCAAAAATGTACACTGAAATAAGAAGGCTCAGAGTTAAAAGTAAGAATCATAAAAGCAAAACAAGCAAATAAAGGGAGACTATTTCTCCACACCTTTCTGCCCTCTATCTTAAATTATCCACAAAGTTGTTCTTACAGTAGTGCTGGCTTCACCATCTATCAGTGGGAAGGTATCAAAACAAAGTTTGAACAAAGAGGAAAAATCAGTCTGTTCACTGCTTTTTCATACTCAGTAACTAATCAAAGTGAAGAAAAGTTAATAAAGAAAACAGCTACTGAAAACAAAATAACAAGCTGAAATGCCTTGTTGCCTATTATCACTGCTGCAGTCATATCTTTCTCAAATCTCTCTACCTTCAAATCGGTGTTATACTGTGAGTAGCATGAGCAGGTTCGCTAGACATATTACGGGTTTGGAGGTTTTTTGTGACCTTCACAAGACTTAGAGACAGGGTGTTGTTTTCCAAGCCTGCAGGCATACTAAACTCGTATCTTCCCTTCAGTGATGTGAGTAACAAGGACAAGCAGGTTCTCGCAGACCAATGTCACACCATGGCAATCTATGGAGGCATCTCTGGGTGCAGGTATATGCTAACAAGTGCAAGTGTTCACATTTCTTGTGTTTGGCATTCTCGAAACTCTGAACTGGACATGATGCTCAGTGTTGCTGGGACAGAATTTCTTATAATAAGCCATGAATCGATCATTTAATACCAATGGAAAGAACCTGTGTAAAGACAAAACCTCACGTCCCAGTAACGCCAAATCTCAACTTGTCTTAACTATGACATTCCATGGAAAGAAGGGTAATTCATTTGCTGTAACACTTATTTTCTCTCTTAGACACTGAGAGACTGCGGCAGCTATGTGTCCACCTTTTCCTCAGGAATGAGGTTTTCACACCCTGCATACTGTAGCCGATATGTAGCACACATATGAGCCCCAAACTGAGAAATCATTAATGACATGCATTAGTGACTCTGTAAGAGGATCTTTATAAGACAAAAAATGCAGAGATTATTTAGGGCTTGCAATTCTTGTTTTAAGTCTTTAGGAAAATGAACAAGCATGAATTTAGGAAATAATAAGTATTTACATATTTATGATCACTCTGCTGAAAAGTACTGCCTCTTGGCACCAAAACAAGCTGAAAATTTTTTATATCTTTATTTATGTGGACATTTGTTTGTTTTAACATGCATATTTTAGATTATGAACCAGAAGTTCACATTCCTTTGGAAAAAAAAAGAAACAGAAGAACAGCTAAACTTTGCTATTGGCAGGGTAGAACATAAACTTCACAGTATGTATGGCATGTAGCTGAAAGGACAGTGTCCTCTAGAATTGGTACACAACCTGAAACAAGAGGTTTTGAAAACGTTGGCACTTACCATCACACCAATTTGTCAGAACTGGCCAGTGGTATCAGAATACTGAATTTGAGAGGCTCAAATGGAAATACTTTAGAGGCATCCCATTTTAATTCTTCCCTTCAAAACTCTGTCTTTTTGTTTAACATTTGGAAACATAAGGATCCCAAATTACTAGTGAGTTTTTCAAATTTTGTCCTCAGAAGCATAAGGAAGAAAATGGAAATGTCAGCATACTAAGTATTACACCATTCAAGAAAGGAAGGTGTTTATCCACTAAAGACCTGCTCACCTTCATTTTGTGTGTTGGGCTATCAGTACCAATTTTTTTTTTTTATAGTTCATTGACTTGGCTGCACATGACCTATTTTCCCTTGTCTCAGATGATTAAATGTCTCACAATTAACTGTTACCCCTGACTTGGCTGTCTGTTTCCTTTTTTATTTAACAAATATCATTTTGTTGACAGTGTTTGATGTGCAGCCAGTAGGGCTGAAACAGGTCCAGTTTTGCAGATATGTTCCATTATCAACTTCTTGCATGCTAGTGGTTTTTATTCGCTGTCCTTCCTACACTACATATAAGTAATTCTGGCTATAAAGCAATCCATGGTGGATTAGATACTCCAAGAAGTATATAATTGTCACCATAAACCCTTCTGAATGCATCATGCATTTTTATCGCCACTCACTTCCAAGTCATTACTGCACCACAGGCAATTTTCAGTATAACTGGTTTCCACATAGTTATTATATGCTGGCTCTTTTGATTAAGACAGTCAGACATGAGAAGGCAGCAGGTTAAAATACTTGTAGCTGAAATGAAGATTCTTTAACTGTAGCATTTAAACTATTAAATAAATTTATTTAAACACAGTTGCAATAAAAATGAGCCTCTCAGAATTAGTCATAACTAGAAGTTGGCAAGAAATTTATGCTAACAAGGTGCAGTTAGCTGCTGGGACTAAACAACAGGTTTCTGCAGGAATTACTATTGAGTTTGTTGTCTTTCTGATTAATGCTGTTAACTCTTCTGCTTGGATGTCGTCATTGATCCATTTCTCTAGAATCTATCTTTCCACCTGGGGGAAGGAAAAAAAAAAAAGGGTCCTAAAATTGCCATTTGTTGTGTATAACCCCAACCAGTAATTAAGCACCACCCAGCCACTCACTCACTCCTCCCCAGTGGGATGGGGGAGAGAATCAGAAGAATTAAAGTGAGAAAACTCATGGGTTGAGATAAAGAGAATTTCATAGGTAAATCAAAAGCTGCACATGCAATCAAAGCAAAACAAGGAATTCATTCACTGCTTCCCATCATCAGGCAGATGTTCAGCCATCTCCAGGAAAGCAGGGCTCCATCATGTGTAAGTTACTTGGGAAAACAAAATGCCTTAACTCCAGATGTCCCCCCGTTTCCTTCTTCTTCCCTCAGCTTTTTATGCTGAGCATGATGGCTTATGGTATGGGATATCCCTGTGGTCAGTTGGGGTCAGCTGTCTCAGCTGCGTGCCCTCCCAACTTCTTGTGCATTCCCAGCCTGCTCACTGGTGGAGTGGTGTGAGAAGCAGAAAAGGCTTTGACTCTGTGTAAGCACTACTCAGCAATAATGAAAACGTTCCTGTATTATCAAGACTGTTTTCAGCACAAAGCCAAAATATAGCCCTACTATAAAGAAAACTCTATCCCAGCCAATACCAGCACACCACTTTAGGGTCTTGTCTCCGTTTAAGGGTCAGAAAGAGAGAGCGAGCAGGATTTTCTCTCTATTGCCCCTACCCCTCCCAGGGGAAGGATTAAGAAAAGGGAATAGAGAGAGAATAAAAAAAAAATAATGCTCCGCACAAGGTTGGAAGTTAAGACTGTAATAAGTTTAATGAAAACAACAGGGGAAAGGAAAAGGGAATTAATAAGGGACAAAGGATATTTAACTATATACAAAACCTGATCCCAGTAGTCCCGAGTGCAAATGTCCAAGCAGTGTCTCGTGGCCGCTGTGACTGCCGTGACTCGGCAGCAGGGACCGCAGTGGGGCCGGGAGCGGGTGGTGGTGGGTGCTGCCGAGCACGTGGAGGTAGGCCCAGCCGTCCCGAGATGCGACAGGGAAGCAGCCCAGGAAAGGCCCGCGAAAACCTCGGTTTTTTATAGACTGTGGCCGGAAAGGGGAGGGAACAGTACGGATCTCTGACCCTCCAGGGTCCTACAGACACCACATGTCCTTCCCTTTCAGGCTGGTAACCCTTAAACCATAATAGGTCTGAATGTGAAATTTCCACAGGCTTTGAGTAATAAATAGAACATGACTCTGCAGCCCTATGTCTGACGGAGGACTCTAAGAAAATCTGATATCATAATTCAATTTCTGGCTTCCCAAAAGCTCTGAACATGATGAGGCACACATGTCTACAACCCAGTGCTGCTTTCATTTATTCAGGTACTGAGTCTGCTGCTTTGGCCACTTCCAAGATGCAGCTTTTATAGGATTGGTGATGAAGAGTGCTGAGACTCTGCAAGAAAGATGAAGCTGCCGCATTGCCTGTGATCAGGGTGAAGCTCACATAAAGGGAGTAAAAGAAACTTTTCCCCTCTCACTTTCTTATACAGACATCAAGACTCTGATCTTTGCAAGTATGAAGATGTAACTCATCTACTAGTAGCTTGTGCTCTTATTATAGCAAATTTGGTTTGAAATTTAAGGAGGACCAGTAAGTAATCAGCAGCAATCTATAGGGAACCTGATTTAGGCAACTTCCACAGTCATGTCAACAATCAATGTTTAATCTTACCCAAGCATTTATTTATTCTTACCATCTTCTCACACACCCATAATACTAGATATTGTAAAAACTGATAAAAAACATTAATTTGAAATTATCAGAAAAAAGATCTGTATGTTTGGTCTTCTGAAAATCGGCTTTATTACTTGGCAAGTATCGTCAGTAGGCAGCTTTCAGTTTCAACTGAATGCTTCACCTAATCAATTCCAATATTTTCTTTTTGCTTTATATATTATAAAGCAATAGAGATTATTGATTAAACATTAAAGGTATATGTGGTAGATCCTAGTGACCTGAAGAGATAAAAGAGGCTATTTCCACTTTGTTCTTGGAAGCCACTGGATTGCTGCAGGGATACCTTTATAGCCCTCTGGAAGCAACGGTACAAGCAGTGTCAAGTGGCCCTACAAAATGCTGAAGCTATGACTGAATCCTGGCTCTGTCCTGGCAGCTTGTTTGGACATCAATGAAAGGGGAAAAAAAACTGATCTAGAAATCTCAAAAACCCTAAGCTACTGTAAATGTGCTCTAGCTTTTGTTTATAGATAAAACAAATGATACCCACTGTTTTCTTGCAAAGGGGGAAGCTGAAGTTAAAGAAGTAGAGATCTCTGGGGGAGTTATCTTACTCCTTACAATCTATCCCACAGAAAGCAAAAGTCCCCTTTCAGTCCCAGTACCAAAACCAGACAGCAGTGGGTAAAAGGGAGCTAGAATGAGAGACTGCCATGGGCTGCAGCAGGGATATGTAGCCATTCCCAGTCCTGTCAAGAAGCCATAGTACCCAAAGTATATAAACTTGCTTGTTAGGGCAGAGAGTCCTGGGATAGGATTAGAACAAACACAGCACAAAGATGTCAGTGTGCCAAGCAAAAGGTACTTACTGTTCTGCCTGCAGTGCCCAGCACAGACTCTCTGGAGGTCATGTCTACAACATGGCAGTGGCTCACAGGCTTCCAGAACTGTGTGAATTCTCCACAACATCACCTTTGCTGACATGTGCCTCTCAGCAGCCCAGCCTCAGCACACTGCCTATTGCCTGGTTATAAGGAAGTGTTTGAAAGTAGCCTAAGTTTGTTATCTGCAGTTCCTGTGTATGGAAAGTCTCTTACCCAGCATTCAGGGGCCACTGCTGTGGTATCACTGTCCCACTTAAAGGACAAACAGGAAGAGGATCCCACTGCTACCAGAGTAGAAAGCAAGTCAGTTTTGATACTGACAGCGTAGTTAAGGACTTTTCCTCTACCCTTTTGCAAGTCAGCTGAGCTCCCTATGGCTATACAGAGCATTTGAACTTCATTCTGCACAGCTCCTTTTAACTCCAGCAGCAGACTTTCTGCAAAAAAGCTCAATAAGGACTAACCAAGAAACTCTGAATTTGTTCCACACTGTATACTTGTTCACAGATACACTGCATCAACACAGAGACACTGATATAAAGCACAAACCCAGTAATGTTTGAAAAGAATAAATGGTAAAGAATTCTGTTTATCCCTGCTAGCAAAACTTGCTCTGAAATCCCTCCAAGTTTGCTCTCTACAGGATATTTATTTAAAAGGGAGGGGAAGGAAAACAATATACCTAAGTGAAAATCCATCAAAAAGCATCATTTCTTTGCCAGGTGCAACAGAAAGGGAGATAAGACAGATAATAACACTGCTGGAGCAGAATGCTGTTTAGGTTGATGGATGAGAAGAGCTGACAGCTCACAGAGGCTGTGGGGGCAAGATGTTGTGTATGGTGTCAGACGAAATAAATCTACACATCCTTGTTACACTCAAACATGGCTCTATTGCAAAGGATACAGTCCACCACTGTGTCTTGTGCTGATTTTTCCAACTTTGAATACGAAGTAACAGCACATTAAAAAAGCGTATAGGACTTGCTGCTATGCATATGCAGAGAGCTTAGGTGCCATATCTGAGAAACATCAGTTTCTGTTTGTAAATTTTACACCACTGAGAACTCACCTATCAACAGAGACTATACTCAGCAAGGTGATAAGATGTAGCACTTGGCACTCTGTTCAGTGCACATATTAAGTTCACTGGGAGTAATGTTAATGTATTAAGGGACATGGGGAAATGGAGGCAGTTGTAGAAATATTCATTGCTCCATGCATTGGGACTACTGAGTAATCTAGTGAGAGAAAAGGTGAAAATACATGGTTCTGCAAGGTGAATATACAAACAATTCTAGTGTTGAAAGTGTTGCACTGCATTTTTTTCAGTTATGAGAAAGGCAAAATTTGAAGGTAGCTGTGGGATTTTTTTTTTAAACACACCTAGCAGTTGGATAAAATGAGCAAGTTCTTGGATATGTAAACTCTTAAGCAAATCTTAGACTTTCCCTTAGATTAGTATGACTGTGACAACATTGAATGTCATAGTTGCCAGAGAGCACTTTTCACCTGTGTATCATAAAAGAATAAGCAAAAGTAAAAAGAAAACTATGAGCAGTACATTATACAGAGAGAATCTGAGGAACAGAGAGGCATAGTGACTTCTTAAGGGTTATTCAGCAGGGCACGGATGGAAACCAAGTGACTTAATCCCTTCTCTAGCATTATATCCAGTAAACCATCATGAGACGGTGTGGCTTTCTTCCTCTTTGTTAAAAATTTCCTTAGAATTTCAGAATTGCCAGTGAAGTCGTATTTGTGGCACCACTTCCATGAATGTTGCACGCCCTTTCCTTAGAAGGCAATAACATATCCACCGAATTCAATCACTCAGGAAACCTTAAGTTCTCGGAACAGTAATTGTAATTCCATTGGTAGGCTTTCCTAAGGCACTTTGATCTCAAGTAGAGTGGACAGAGCCACTTTGGACAGACCATGATGAATGCCTCTGTCCTCAGACTCTGCTTCCTAACAGGTTTTGAATCAGGTGATTGAGCTTGAGTGATCTGTTCGTAACTAGTGGACAATGGGAAGGTGGGGAACGATGCTGCCAAAATCTGTTATGTCTTTGGCTCATTCTGCCTGTTACTTATTGAGTGCATCCACAGAGCACCACACATAGCATAGGCTGGGAGAGTGAGAAAATTTAGGTAACTGCTTTTACTCTTATGTTTTTGAGCAAAGGGGCCTCCTTTTCGGAAGAAGTTTCTTAGTGATTTTGTCATCACAAACTTTAGATTACATGTTGGATTTACATTACTTCAAATTACTTCAGAGTGGAATAAAGATTGCTTTTGAGTACTCTGAATGTAGTAGAATTTTCTCCAAGAGTAGTGAGGGAATTTGAAAGAAAATTTTGCTGAGCCTTTCTGTAGCTGTGAGACTTGGAAAAATTAAGACTTTTTGAAAGAAAATCTGAATCAATGCCAGGATTATACTGCTATCATTAAAAAATATATTTATTTTAACACTTTAATTTCCCTTCTCATTTAAAAGTTCATAAACTTTCTTGTTAATCATCAGTGATGTCTTAAAAATTATGTATTGATACTAAAATTTCTAGGAAATACTCATGACCGTCCTCTGTACTGCAGTGCAAGACAACTGCAGATAGCTTAAAATGTCCCAGGATTGGCTCTTACAGCTGGCACTGGATCAGAGTAAGGAAGAGGTAGAAGTAGCTTTATCCCTTCTAGTGCTCCATGATCCTAAGCTACTGTAAGCCATCTCCACACAACTGCGAGCCATGCTCAGCTGATCAGGGCCTGAGCAGCAGTCCACACAATCCTACAGAGGGATGGCCACAGTGATGCCATTGTCAAATTTCCGTATGGGCCTTTGTTACATTTTGATGCATCTTCTGGGGATTAGTACAGAAAGGTACAACCTTCAACAGTACAGGTTACAATTAGGAATCCAACTTCCACAAGCTTTAGGTCACTTTAAAACCCCACCCTCAAGTTACAAGGAAATCCCAGAGCTCTGGATTTCAGGCAAGGCAGATGCTTTTCCTAAGGTTTATTTGCTCCCCTAGCCTTCAGTGGCACCTAGTGGAAAAGCAGCAACTTGAAAGAAGCAACAATTTGGAGGGAAAAGTGCAACAGCACATTTTTCCAGCTCCATCAAATAACCTTCCTCCAATCCCTCTGAAGGAATAAGGATGTGGAGTGGCTATACAGAAAAAAGAACAGAGCAGAGCTAGTGTATACTGGGAATGTGACCCCGATCTCCTTTTTTCAAACCTTTTTTTAAAAAAAATCTTTCATAACTATGTCCCTGTAATTTAGTAATTCAAACGAGATTATATCTTGTTCTAGGAGAACACATGCCTAGCTCCCTGACAGCTCTTTTCCCACTGCATATGCTCACCAGCTACTGGAGTTCCTGATGACCTTATGAGCTTTGCACTGCCCATTTATAGTTTATTTTTTAATGTCTTCTGCAATTGCCTGACTTGGAGAAAAGTCCACAGCCTCTTTCAGAGTAATACTTCTTGGGCTTGTAGCTTGCATATCTTATTCACCACACTGAGAAATCCACCCTGTAAAGCTCATCTAAAAGTTGTCCACACTGTCAGTGCTAAGACACCTGCTCTGCTAGCAGCTGTGTCACAGTAATTTTTTCCTTTTTTTTCTCAAAAGAAATGTGAAGCTTCACTGACAGCAAAGGGAATTAGGTACTCAGCTTCCACCAGATTTCTGTATATTAGTGTATCCTTCCTGCCTTTTATGCTGGTGGGCAAATCACTCCGTAGCTTCACTAGGATGTTTGTGGACTACTCAAGTGTTAACACCAAGTTCTTTAATGAGTGCTCATGTCTGTCCATAGCTAGAATAGCATTTTCTGTGTATCATGCTTTCATTGTTTTTCTGTGAAACATTTGCTATGGTATTTCTATACTTCCCCCTCCCCATTTTTGTACTTATGCATTCAGTTTTCTTTGATACTGTAATCTCTGAACAGCTGAAAAATGCCAAGCAAAACAGTTCACTAGTGGGTTCTTTCTCCCTTCTTACTTCAGCTGCACAATCAGACACTGGATTTTTTCTTTTGAAAGAAAAACATATTCTTCATTTCTGTGCTCACATAACTTTGGCAGAGTTTTCACAGAAACAACTCACTGAATGCTGAAATACTGGACAGGCTTTAAAAAGCTCAATTTCCTTCTTTCCTGTGGTTTTAATCTTTTCTTATGTATTTGTTTTGATTAATCTCCAGATTCCAAGTGTGATATACTGAGCATGTGGTAACTTTGCCGGGTAGGTGGCTGGTTTGTTTGTTCTATGCATCCTGTCTTTTTGTCCAATTTAGTATATATTCACCCAATGGTACTGAGGCCAAAGGACAAAAAGAATCCAGACAGGCAATTTATCAACAGTTCCAGCTCCATCCTATAGAGCTGCTGCATTCCCATCTGTGCAGGTTAGCCATGTCTGAGTAAAGCTTGTCCTTGTGATGCCAAATACAACATTGCTAGAGTCTGTTTTTAGCATTAATCCTACGGTATCACTCATATTAACTGCTTCAGTTGTAACTCACAGTTAATAATAAAGGAGGGATTGTTAAGAGTGCTTTGATTGCTAGAAAATTACCCTACCACAAACCAGATGGAAACAGTGAATATCGCCCACTTAGGTGAGTCCAAACATCAGCTTGTTAGCGTGCACTAACATTTCTAAACCTTAGTGCTTAATAGTAGGTTCCTGACCTTACATTTAAGCCATTAAATATAAGCCTTCACATGCATATTTGAGTAAGAATCAAGAAGTTGATGTTAAGTATTCTTGTTTGAGAATTCAACCCACACACAGACAGCATCAGTGATAACTAACAGGACAAAAACGTATTTAATAGGACAAAATATAGTTAATAAGATTTGATAAATAAGCTATATTGCTGTCTTTCTTCTTGTGATCATGAAGGCAGGAATGGATACTACTGTACCGTCTTTACACATTCAAACTTTCAGATATAAGAAACAAGGCTTAAGCATTAAGACTTATTTTGATGTATAATTTGGTACTTACCTGCGTTAGGTACCCATAAGTTCTTAAATGCAACTTAAATGCAACTGTGTGATATAGGATATTTTGTCATCTTTTAACAGTTCATCTACATACATATAGGTAGTCTAATAGTTGTAAATTGTTCTGAGAAATTTATGCTTTGTTCCATTATCAGATCATAATGAGACCATCACAGAAAGAAGGTAGGCCCACTCTTCCTCATAACCATACTTCCCCCTGTCTAGCCACCTGGTCTGGTACAATATTCACATAAATATTCAGAAAACTAATCCTCAGAGAAGTGGAGAAGGAAATAGAACTGTTTTGAGGTGTGGTGTAGGTTTTGCATTGTGGGTTGTTTTTTTTTAAAATTTTATGTTAAACTGGATTAATTATCGATTAAACTCACTGCAGCTGCATGAATGTTTCTCCTGACACTATAAAGGGGCCAGCACATTAGTACAGGAAGGTAAGAATGCTCTCCTTCAACAGCAGTGGGTTACAAACTGGCTTGGAACCTATTGTACCACTTTCTTTAAAATGACATGTAGAAATAATCTGTAAAAGAAGCACTTACGTAAGGGGTTTTGTTTCTTGTTTTATATTGGGCAGATGTAAAAGATGTGGCTTATCTGGTGGCTTGACCAACTGACTCCTGGGGAGCCCTGGAGCACCCAGTCCACCTGGTGCCCTTCACCCACCCAGGTGTCTCTGTGCAGCTTTCTGATTTATATATAGATACACTTATATATTTGTGTGTATGTCATATTTATATACACACACATGTATAAAAATATGTAACTATAAGGAAAAATGGACAATAAAGAAAAACCCTGAAAGGTTCCCAAAAAGACAGCACAAACTGGAATATCTCCTTGGAGATATCTCCTTGGCTCTGCTTGAGTAGGGGGGGTTGGACAGGAAGACCTGCAGAAGTCCCTTCCAGCCTCAGCCTTTCCATGGTTCTGTGACTCTACAGAGTAATCAATCTCTCCTTTATCACTTCAGAGAAAGTTGCTTTATAGATTATAAAAAAACATGAGTTGTCATTCTCATTAAGAACAGAGGACCAAATTTGGGACCCACCAAAGTCAGAACTTTGCTAACTAACTTTACCACTAACTTTACTTTGCACTGCAGTGGGCTGTGACTGGCACCTCTATTGTATTACAATTCACATACTGACTTGTTCTCTATATTGGATTTTAAATGAAAAATCTACATTCCGTGAGACCTTGGATTTCCTAACAAGTGGTCCATCTTGTGCAGGGCTTTGAAATGCATCATGTCTTCATGTGAATATCAAATAGTGTTTTATATTTTTTTACTGAGTGATTTCATTCATCTAGCACACTCACCGTTTTCCCTAACACTAATATAATCGGCATTATCTTATATTTTCCTTCCTGTTTCCTTCAGTTAAGTGTTAATATAATGAAAGCTGCTAAGAGATAAGTTTCATATCTGTTGATCTGCTCACCTTTAATTTTAAAATAAGGTACTGTAATTTCCTTCCCCATTTTGTGCTGTGTATTACCCTCTGAAATCTATATTGCTTGTTGACATTACTTTAGAAAACGTTTTTATACCCTGATGATATTGCTTAGGGAATACACAGTACATAAAGTACTTGGCAGGGGGAGAGGATATGGCTATTTGCAGTACCATTTAATATGTTTCTGGCATAGCTGAAGATTTTCATTATATATTTTTTTCTAATAACCAAGGTCTTTTTCATTCTCTTGTGCTCTTGAAGAATTCACCAAAGTCGTGCTTGAACCGGCTAGTCTGAATTTACTTCCAGAGTCACTACTTCCAGAAGTTGTAATCTTAAATCTGGCAGGAGTTACTTCTTTCTACTCATTGCCACCAAGAAGTAATGTTAAGAAAGCCATATGTGGTCTGTAGAGCCAGGTCTGCACACAAGCAGGCTAGGAGCTTTTGTTTTGTGAAAGGTGAGACCTTCTGAGCCTAAACTCTCCTATGGAGGGGTTGATCCTAGTGCTGCCTACAGAATGGGGAGAAAACACTGTCTCCAGCTTTTTTACAGCACAAGCTGAAGACAGAAGCACTTTTGCATCCATATAGGGACTATTCAGCCTTACTAGTTTCATCTGTTTATTAATTTAAATGTACCTTGTTTAACATGCATCTCTTGGGGAACATTCACTACATGAGTAGCTGTAGAAGTCAGCACAGCAATAATGCATGTGAGAGTGAAAATACTTTCTAATAACAGCAGGGTGATAGGTGGAAATCTTGCTTGATGTCTGCCTATACTCAGTTCAGCCTTAGTTACTGCTATGAAACCTTCCTTTCATAACTTTTTTTTAAAATCCATAGAGGATAGAATTAGTTGGAAAAACAGAGCTATTTGGCAGACGAAGGTCTGTCCCACCTATCAAAATAATGTACATGTGTCCAGGACTTATGAGCCTCATTCCCCCAAATAGCTGCAGAATAGTCAACTTCTATTTTTAGACTGTGAACAGCCAAGGGAAAAATAGAAATATACAGCTGGAAGACTGCGTATGTATCATTAACTAGAAAAGCTTGTTTTCAGGGAACATTTGCAAATGCATTTCACAGATTTTCTTTCCAACATCTGTAATAGACTTCTTGTTCTTTTCTATCTGCTGAAGAACTGGTTATTCTTCAGATGCCTGATCCTAGCATGGACTAGCAGTCTTCAAGCAGTATGAGTAGCTGTCACGGGTGGGTGACTCTCTGAAGCCACTGACAGTCAGGGATGTTATCATTCAGGGACTCAGCACTTCACAGGATCAGCCCTGAAATGGAGGTTAATAAGAATCAATGGTGAGCATTAATGTCTTTCCTTATCAACAGCACAGGGAAGTAAAATTAAAGGTATGATATCATCCTGCAATGAATACAGAGTGTGTCTATTCATGTGTATCTGAAGATGAGGAGCAATTTTGAAATTGAAGGGGTAAAAAAAACCAACCTTAAAATAGTCACCAGTAGACACACAGTACTTTTGTACTAAAGTTAGCACATTGATACTACAGAGTAGACATAAAAAGTGAGAAACAAATCAATATTACCTATTTCCAGAGGAATGACAGCAGGCAAATCTTCCCTGCCAGCACCATGGGAGGTGGGGACATGCTGGGAGCACTGGAACTGGTAATGTCTTCTGCCTGCTTGCCTGATCATGTTCATCCACACTCCTCTTTCC